>NC_085018.1:25491243-25571243 GCF_963692335.1 Osmerus eperlanus
CTGGATAGGGTTCAGATGGTATGTTTATGTGGTGATGATATCAGAAAGGAACCAATTTTGTAAATGTTTTCCCCTTGTAAGAAACGATTCTGCTGTTTGTGATTTTTTTATAAAAAAATACATAATTTAAGTACCATTAGTACCCTGCAGGAAATGTTTATGGTTTGGATGGTGTGGGGCGGGGATATGTGGAACATTTTGAAAAACATGCCACTTAACGTCAACATAGACTACTTACCTCGCTTGTGCGCTGCTTTGAAACAAAAATACTTTTTAAAAGAAAAACTTTTGCTGTTTGTTTGGCCTAGAAAGATTTCAACCCAATGAAAGGGGGAAGTGCGAAAGATATCACAGATGGAACAAGTGTGTTTATTTGTCGCGCTTGTTCATGCGTGAGGAAACATTATTCACAACCAGGCACCGTCGAAAGCGTCGCACAGTCCAGAGAGCAAATTATTATTTGTAAGACTGCGTGGGAAGCTAGGGTCGGCTTGTCGCTAGTCTTCTCACTGGGTTGATTGATTTCCACTGTGGCACTTCAATTATTAACAGTGGCGTCTTCAGAAGGCCAGCAGACAGTTTTATGTCTGCGTTCTTCCTCAACAAGCCACCCGCAGTGTCTGATTAAAGCCCAACCACAAATAGGAATGTGCATGTTTGAGCCGTCATAGGAAACCTATGGTTGTCGTCAAAGTAGCATCTAGAATGTTACATGGCAACAATGTTTTGGTGACTTGATAAGGTCATTTGTTTGTTAACTTTGTTAATCGAATTATTGTTGCGGCGAGATACAGGATATTCATGAAACCAAAATTACAGCACAGCAATGTCTATAACAATTGTCTTATCTTTTTTGATGTCGTTGATAGAAACTGTGACAGGAAAGACCATGATGGCCCAGGCTGGAATCAAACCCGTGCACCTGCATTAGTCCAAGTGGTACGCCTGCTAAGCCATCTCTGTGCTCTGGAAATGATAACTAATTTTAGCATTTAATCAGTCCAATAAACAGCTAGGCTGAGCATGATTAAATTACAGACATTTGTTCTTAGGTCAGACTGGCTGGCTGGGTCTATTTTTACAAAGGTACTAAGTCAGCAGGATTTCATGGTTTCTCTCGAGTGCTCTCCACAAGAATGAAAGAGAAGTGAAATCCCGCATTGATGTTTTGTTTTTCTGACAGACTAGCAGTATCAACAAAATGGGGCGTCCCTGTCTAGGACCCTGGGCAGGGTCGACTATTAAAGTGTTCTGCAGGCCCTTAAATCAGGGGAAGACCCTAGCCTGTGATACAACACCTTTTAGCATTATTTTCCGTACATCTCTTGTACATAACACGAATAATTCAGATGTGCCTTTAAACACGTAAGAAGTTCTCCTTGAGGTCAGAGGTCACTCATTCCTGTACTTGGGCTCCCAGTCGGTATAGAATTTCATGAACATGTTATGATGTTTGTCTAGAGTCTGTCAGGGGTGCAGTATCGCTACAGGCATCCCCGGGCTAGGGTGAAATAGTGTGGTCAGATTTACAAGGTGACTGAACTCCATGGAACATTGAGTTTTGCATTTCTCCTGGGAGTTTGAAGACCTTAATGGGAGTAACACAGATTATTCTTTTTAACATGGGAGAGTAGAAGTTTACAAAAAAAGACAGGGTCTGGGGTTGGGGTTAGGTCTTGAAGGTATGTAACTGAAGCAGGGTACATTGTCATGTTTCAGTATCAAATCTTGTGAAAGAAATACCTCAGGTCCCTGAACCAGACCTCGTTCTGTCCTCCATTTCATTGTACCGTTTTTGACAGGCCTTCGAAATCCTGGTGGCAGAATAGAAAATGGAGAGAAGGTGAAATATGTTTTAATGTCCCCATGATAAAGGAACCTCCCGTTGTCATGGGGACTGCAAAGACCAATATAGGATAGGAGGTGGAAAAAAAAGTCACCACTTCAGTGAACGCGTTAAGAACATTGTGTTTGTACTAATTACACTGTCCAGGGAAACGTAATTCTTCCCCACAGACAGACTATAATTTTTTCCATGTTGCAGCTGTTTAATGAGAGAGTGGCTGTACACTTGAGAACCGTTCTGTGTCACTAGGTTAGAACTCGGTAATCGGTTACAAACCTGGCTCGAGTTCTTCAGTGCAGTGTTTACTATAAAGAATGTCAGCACTTTGTCTTGTTGGGGGGTATAGGGAGGTGAGGCTTGGTGAAGCTGCTTCATCTTGGCTGGTTGAGGATGCATCTGTGAAGTGTCATTCCCAACTGTAAAGCTCTTCTGTGTCCCCACCTTGCAGGCGGGAACGAACACACACACATCTCTCTGAAGCGTTCCATCTGTTTGCCAGTCCAACCGTTTTTCACCCGGACCCCTTAGGTGAAAGGTAGGAAAGAAAAAAAAAATATTCCTTCTCCCTTCACTCAACATCCAAAAAACGGCAGACTCATTGTCGTGCCATTGTAATTCCGTTGATCGTTGTGAATCCGTTGCACGATCCTGCAGGCTGGGAGCCCCACTCCTGTGGGAGGTACAGGGTAGCTAAGCTCCAAAACATTCCTGACGGATCTCAGAGGAATGTTAGAATACAGAACCAGAGACTCTGGGAGGCCTCGTAAGCCGGGACTACAGGCGGTCCAGCTTGCTGCTCCGTGTTGTGGACGTATCTCAATCTCTGTGTAGCCAACGTGTCTCGCTAACCTCACTCCTCCGCTGTGTATGTACAATCCACCCGCGCCAGCGACAAGCTATCGTTAACGTAGCTGGTTAGTGGTCGCGTTGGCGAGGACTCAAATTCGAAGCCTGGTGTGGGTTAAAGCCCCGGGAAGAGTTGACTCAGACAAGCAGGGAGACGACCCACCTCTGTGGTGCAAAAAGGGGGTCACAGAGACCCGAAGACAGCACAAGGGTTGCAGGTGCTGCTCACCTGCGCCCCTGCTGCTCACCTGCGCCCCTGCTGCTCACCTGCGCCCCTGCTGCTCACCTGCGCCCCTGCTGCTCACCTGCGCCCCTGCTGCTGCTCACCTGCGCCCCTGCTGCTCACCTGCGCCCCTGCTGCTCACCTGCGCCCCTGCTGCTCACCTGCGCCCCTGCTGCTCACCTGCGCCCCTGCTGCTCACCTGCGCCCCTGCTGCTCACCTGCGCCCCTGCTTGTGGATCCCATGTAAGCAAACATGCTAACGAACCCCAACAGATGTCAAACCCTGTTACGTGTTTTTAAAACAACAGTTTGTTCTGGAGTTGGATGACCCCTCAGCGGTGTGTGGCTTGTTTGGATGTAGTAGGCAGTAGTTGTGTTTATTAGTAGGAGGTTGAATCCCTTCTCTGAAAGACATATCAGTAAATACCAACAGTGTAGGATAGACCATTATAGTATATGCAGTCCAGTTAAAGCTGCTTATCCTAATGTCGTATTGTTAGCTCTGGGTCCTCCTCACCTTCCAGGACACAAACACTCCACAGTGATCATTAGCCTAGCCTCTGAGGAGCTCATTACCGTGCACATAGAACACACACACAGCAGACACACACACACCAAATACACACGCAGCAGACCCACACACACACACAACAAATACACACGCAGACACGCACACACATAACACACATACAGCATACACTCCTGTCTTTCTGAGACCCGCGGACCCAAGATCACCCTGTCAATCTCCTCCAGAGCTGTCTTGTGGCTAGACCACCCAGCACACAGACACACGGGCTAAACCGGACGAGCAGAGACAGCGCTCTCTGTGGAAGTGGAGCGCTGTTTGGTTAGTGTTACTGGAAGGTGTGGACCTGACTCTGTGATTGGCCACAGTGAGTCATACCCTGCTCATTGGGGGAATTTGCACAGACACAAACCCGGTGTTGAGCAGTCTGCCTATGGAAATGGACAGCATATCAATGTGGGTCCACAAAGAATCTTCTTTTCCTCAAGGACACGCTGAATTCTCTCTATCACTTCTCTAATGCTGTATCTCTCACAGAGACACACAAACAAACAAATACACACACACACTCAGACACACACAGACACACAAACACATGCACACACACACACTCAGACACACACATGCACACAGACACACACAGACACACAAACAAACAAATATGGACACACGCACAAACACACACACTTTGCCCAAGGGCAGGCAGGTCTGTATGCATGAGCACGTTGTGACCACAGGTGTCAGGGTACATACCAAGCATGGATGACATCATCTTCTCAGTGACCAAGAGCATGCTGGAGCCCCACACCTAGAGAAACACATCCCACACCCAGAGAAACACGCCCAACACCTATAGAAACACACCCACAGAAACACACCTAGAGAAACATGCCCCACACCTAGAGAAACACACCTAGAGAAACACACCTAGAGAAACACGTCCCACACCTAGAGAAACACACCTACAGAAACTCGCCCAACACCTATAGAAACACATCTACAGAAACACACCTACAGAAACATGCCCCACACCTAGAGAAACACACCTAGAGAAACACGTCCCACACCTAGAGAAACACACCTACAGAAACATGCCCCACACCTAGAGAAACACACCTAGAGAAACACACCTAGAGAAACACGTCCCACACCTAGAGAAACACACCTACAGAAACTCGCCCAACACCTATAGAAACACACCTACAGAAACACACCTACAGAAACATGCCCCACACCTAGAGAAAACACACCTAGAGAAACACACCTAGAGAAACACGTCCCACACCTAGAGAAACACACCTAGAGAAACACCTAGAGAAACACCTGGAGAAACACGTCCCACACCTGGAGAAACACGCCCAGCACCGAGAAACACACCTCGAGAAACACACCTAGAGAAACACGCCCCACACCTAGAGAAACACGCCCCACACCTAGAGAAACACACCTAGAGAAACACGAACGCCGTTTCATTCAGCACTGTAGCCGTCGCTTCAGACGTCCAACACTGGTGACATTAACAGACTACGGCCTACAGGACAGTCAGGAGGTAACTGTTAGCTTTTTCTTCAATATGTTGACACAAACTGAGATGTTTGAATCTCAATATCAATCCAAGTCACAGTTTGCCAAAGTGAGAACATTCTGAAGGAAGGAGCCTTAAAATAAATAAATCCAAGACCTTCCAACAAGGTTTTTAAAAATGTACCTCTTCAAACTCTATCTTGATCTAAGGGCACCTTTCACAGTTTATGTGAATGTTACTTCTTGGTGTTATCTGTGAAATGGACTTCTCTGTGTATGTTGTGTTTGAGATATGAAGTTGTAGTCGTACTGTGTAAAACCCCAGGCTGCTCCTTGGCACTCTGCTATCTGAGCTCCTCCAGCCCTTCATCATCAGCTGCACGTACTACATGCACACTTCGTACGTTGTTTGGATAAAAGCGTTGGCTAAATGAATAAAAGTCAAATGTCTGAAAAGTGAAACAATGAGCTGTGCTCTCTCAGCTTGATGTCCAACAGTCAAGGAGAGACATAGGATCCTGTCTCTCACCATTCTTGTGATATCTTGTTTAAATTTTATTTTTTGGCAAACCACATAACTGATTACCTTAAACAAAAGTCTATTTGTGTTGCCATGGCTTGTTTAAATCACAGCGCCCTCCATCCTTGACAAGGGCAAGTTTATGGCAAAGAGTTTCTTAAGAAAAAAGTTAGGCCTAAATGGAGCTCAAATCAAATCAGACAACAAACTGAAATCAGCAGTGGCATCCAAGGATTTACAACTCTGTGAACGAGCTCGTAGGTAATACAAGCGTTTACAACTAGTAGATTATTTTAATCTGCTCATTTATCACAGCCGAGTCATGGAATTGCAACTTCACATCATTTAAACTGTTCCATCGGTTCAGTCATTAGCATCCATCAAGATGTTCCTAAATCATAAATGAGGATACCGTGTATTGCTCAGTGCAGACACATTACTTTATGTTGGCAGCAAAGCTTTGGGTTTACTGAACAGTTGTGTGTTTTCCTCCTGACTCACACGCTGGACAAGCTTGCTGACGATGTCTAATATGCCCAAGATGTTTCACTCTCTGGTTTCCCTCAAGGCATCGAGGCAGTTTTCGTTGTCACAGATTGAATTACGCCATTTTATTTCACAACAAACAGATTTATATCAAATTAGCAAAGTAATGGCTTAGAAAAAAAGAGGTTTGCAGGGCAGAATTACAAGCCTAAGCTTTTTTTTTAAGAATTAATGAAAACAACTATTATTTTTGAATGTGCTTTCAAAGTCAATCTAATGAACACAAATCTTATTGGAAAAAGATTATTCAGCTGGTCTTCAAAAGCGAACGCCCATGTAAGGCAAATGTCAGGTTAAAATAAAGGGTTTCATTTTGTAATTCTTTAGTTATCGTTATCTTTAGAAATCAATGACAAGATAGATTTTTCCTGCAAGTAACTGTAGATAACTCTATTTAGGTTTGTTGTAAAAAATAATAACGATTTTCACCCTTCACTTCCTTGTCAGTCAACTCTTATCTCTGAACCACAGTACTTGCAGACTGCAAAACATTGACCACATCTACACAACAAAACTAATTGTCAACAACACATATCTGGGGTCCTTATCAGTAGAACCATTCAGAACCAATTCCAGCACCTCACTTGTTTATTCTCGTAACGCATAAATCCTTTTTTCCATAACAAAATAGATCGGAAAATCAAAAAGAAATTACTCTAATTGTATAACATGAAGTACTTCCATAGACCTGGCATGACATGATCTTACAGTCTGTGCTGAGGAACCCGTTAATAGTTGTACATAGCTGTCATAGTTGAGAAGTGTTAGCGAAGACGATCATCTTAATACGCTCTAAATTAGGCCTCGTCTGTGATGACTTTTCATTGTTCAGCGTGCGCCGCATGCTTGGGCTACTCATTAATGTACACGCGTACACCTTCGGGCTATAGTGCTCTATTTTATCAGCATCACTAATTTAAAACATGTCAGTGCCTTAGATTTCAGTCACAGGAGTGCGATGGCAATGTATTTTATTACAAAATCAAATTGAGTCTAATCACATTTGGGGTTCGCTTTCATATGTAACGATGTATTGAAATGATCTGGCAGGCCTCAAAGCAGATAAAAGATCAAATAATTTTGTTTAATCATCAATAAGAGTGAATCATACTGGGAGTTCGTCGCAGGAGGATCCATTAATGCTGAAATGTGGTTACCATCAATGGGAATAATATGTCTAATTATAGTAATGGCTAAGCTGCTGCTGGGAATTGAATTAAGACTTTCGTGGCTGGTAACCCTCCAGCATTCAAGACAACTGTGTTTATGTGTTGCATAATGCGGTATGTGTAGCTAAACTGAGATCTTCTTTATGAACAGTTTAATGCAAACCCAATCTTCTCACTTCCAGTGACTTAATAGTCTTTTATTGGCTGGATTCCATAGAACATCAGTCATAGAACAAGGTTCTAGAACTCCATTTGCAAGAGTTCTGTTCTTATATTCCAAGCGGGATATGATCTACTGTAGATAATTAATGATCTCATCTTCAATGCCCATCCTGTAATGGTGCCCATCCCGTGGTTGTGCCCATCCTGTAATGGTGCCCATCCCGTGGTTGTGCCCATCCTGTAATGGTGCCCATCCCGTGGTTGTGCCCATCCCGTGGTTGTGCCCATCCTGTGCTTCCCAACCCCAGCCCGCTGACTAGGGGCGACTATCGGATATCTACTTTGAAGTGGTGCTGTAACACATCATGGCCACATAGCCTCTCATTATGTTATCAGCACAAGAGCCTTCATTGCATGTTATTAATGTTGAAGTTACTTAGTTAGGTTGCACTGACCCTCACAAGTAGGGGAGCCCTCCCTAGACTGCCCCTCACAAGGAGGGGAGCCCTCCCTAGACTGCCCCTCACAAGGTTTCATCCATCGCTTCTGAGTGTCCTGTAGCTGTTCCTTGTCTTCCTGGAGGGTTTAGGCTGGTTTAGGTGCAGTTCTATGTGAAGCCTCATGTGACACCGTTTGTAAGAAGGGCTGCACAAATACAATTTGATTGGATCTGATTGGTTGTATTTTTATTAGATTGAGATCTTCTTCATGGGACTGATGTCTGACATGTAATAATCCCCTCTAGGTCGAAGGAAGCAACTGGAGAGGGGATCAATCGACGTGTTTCCATGGGGACCGATGGAAGGGACCAAGACAAGCAGACTGAGATAATAAACCCAACCCCTGATCAGAGTTCATAATGAGAGAAAGAACGAACAAACAAAGGAGGGAGAGGAGGGGGGAGGGGGGAAGAGGGGGGGGGAGGGGGGGAGGGGGGGGGAGGGGGAGGGAGAGGAGTGGGGGAGAGGGGGAGGGGGAGGGGGGGAGAGGGGCACAGGATCAACACCAGGGACGTGTGAGATCATGCCAGGGGAGGAAGGAGCAGGGGGAACTGGAGAGGAACCGGAGACAAGCTGGGAAAGGATTAACATCCAGGGAGCTTCAGGGCAACACCTTGCACGTGACGATGCCTCACCCCCGTGCCCGTCCTCGTGTAACGGTAGCCCTCGCGGTGTTGCCCTTCTGGAACACCAGGATTGGCCTTTTGCCTCCGAGGATCGGTTGAGTGGAAAACCTTAAGTGTAAACCCCCTATTTGATGTAGGCATCGAGGCACTTTGGTAGAGTAGGTCAGGGCTAACTACCGCATGATATAACACTCCTTTTCACCGAACGGGAGAGAGATTGCAGATCCAGGAATGGGCAGCACAGCAGAGGCAAATTGGTTATGGGTTGTTTCTCTTTTGGGTGGTGCTGCTGCAACACGCACAAGGTGGTGTGTACTGCCAGTACTCCAGTGCTTTTTTTCTCCATATTTTTGTAGCAAATAAATAAATTATGAGTCAAACAAGTGTGCCCAGGAAGGGACCTGTAGAAATAATTCTGTTTGGTCTGTGAATCTGGGTTCTACACCCAGTTTATTGAGAGTAACTTTCAAACATTTAAAAGGAGCACGTTCCTATTTATCACCTTCCCCGGTGTGAGTTCTCTTCAAGTTCACGAAAGATATTTCAACGCCTTTTTTCCCCTTACAGTGTTTTTCTTTGTTTCACAACAACGCAAGTGTTTTGGAGTGATGTTGATGAGATGGAGCCCTTTAATAAGAGAGAGATCTAAAGCTGAAGAAAAAGCTAAGACTGAACAGAAGTAGGAAGATTAAGCCTCGGCCCCTCCTCCATGACTAATAAACTAGATTTCAGGCGCTAAGAGGATTACGTTTTTTGTTTCAAGTATATTATATTAACAGACAGTAATTCCCTGCTCTTTGGTGTTAGAGCTTGAGAGAAGGGACAAAAGTTCACTTTTGTAATTCCAACCCATCGTCTAACAATATCATAATTATGCTCAAAAGACTCCGGGGTCACAAGGTTGAGAAACCTGATGCATGCTGAGCTAAGAAGTAGATCCAAGCTGGGCTTCTCTGCCAGGGTCGAGGGGGAGTCCGAGCCAACATCCACTGTGCACCATCTTCCATCCACGCACAGACACACTCCAGTCAGACATCATCATTTACATTACATTAACCCTTGTGTTATCTTCGGGTCATTCTGACCCATCAGTCATTGTGACCCACCGTCGTATTGTGACAAATTTACCTCATACAAAAACAAAGTGAAGCATTTTCTTTTAACTGTCGGGCTGTCTCAGACCCCCCACATTGGAATGGTTAAAAGAAAATAATTTGTATTTGTTTTTGTATTGGGTAAAATTGGGTAAACACAACGATGGTTCGTTATGAACCTTTGGGTCATGTGACCCGAAGGCAGCACGAGGGTTAAGTCATTTAGCAGACGCTCTTATCCAGTGCGACTTACAGTAAGTACAGGGACATTCCCCCTGAGGCAAGTAGGGTGAAGTGCTTGCCCAAGGACACAATGTCATTTGGCACAGCCGGGAATCGATCCAGCAACCTTCTGATTAATAGCCAGATTCCCTAACCGCTCAGTCATCTGACTCTCACTCATCAATCTACCCAGGATTATTCTCAAGAGCTTTTTTGGAATTCACCTTTATTGTTCATTTCAGTTCTGCTCCACCTGTAGCTTGTCTCGCGTGTGAACCGGTCGTATATAGAGATCCATGAATCCTGCAGTTTGTCTGTTCCTGGTGCCCGTGTGCAATAATGGGAATACGATTCTTTGCTCTTATCTCCTAAAGACTTGTCATAACAGTGAAGCAATCCCTTCCTAAAGAGGTGAGGGGTTAGAGGTCTGATGAACGGTCCAAGACTTGAAGGCACACCTGTGGGGGTGTGTACACACAGGGGGAGATCCCAAGGGGGGTGAATGGGGGACACGACCCCCCCCCCCATCCTGGGGAAAACATGATTTGTTCCCCCCCCCAAGTATATCACTGTAAACATAACAATCTTTTAAATATTAATAACATGCTATGAAGGCACTTTTGCAGATTCTAGATGCATAATAAGTGTTTTTAAGTTTAATGTAAGCTATGTGTTACAGCACAACTTTGGTGTGTGTCCCCCAGGGACCACCATGTTCACCACCATGTTCTTGAGAAAATGTCAATGTAATTGTGCCCCACCAAGTTTATATCAGACTTGTGTGTACTACACACGCGTGTACTACACGTGTGTGTAGTACCTGGCATGGTCGACCTTTCTGTAGATCCTCCCTTTATACTCCTGCAATTTCCTTCATTTGAGATGAGTTACTGCCTTCCAGCACAATGGAGGCAGGAAGGAGAGAGAATAAACTGGCTTGTGTTTACAGCAGCCGTCCTTGTCTTCAAGAGAAACTTTGAATCCAAACACAATGGAGTGAGTAACAAATCAGATTGCTTTTCCCCCTCAAATCACAGCTCTCAATAGGAAATAGATTTTTTGTGGTGCTTTTGTTTTTGAATAGACTTGCTTTTCGGAAATTACTAGTGATTTTCTAACCGTCCTTATTTTGCTTCTCATCTCAACAGCTTCACAGGATGCAGAGTCTGTCAACCTTCTGAAATATGTAACGTTCAGTTTTGAAGTGTAAAAACTGCTAGAACGCTGTCAGCTGAGCACCAATCTTCCGGTGTAGCTGTGCTGCAAGGTATTACTTCGAACATAGTAGTGGAAGATCACAATTAATGCAATTGTCTCCAAGACAAACCCCTTCCCCCTCCAAAATGCACGGTCATGGCTGAATTCCTGTAAACAATGTGAGCCAGGCTGCTGCTGCTAGCTAGCGATGCTTCCTCTGGTCCCTGAGCTCTCCTTGTGACTTTGGGACTGAGAGGAGAGGGGGTCTGACACGAATCACATTAGGGATGAGAACCAGGAGCTCAGAGGCCTGGCAGAGATCAGAACCTGGGATACAAGCTGTGATGTGTGAGCACGCACACACACACACACACACACGTACCCACTGTGCATCATAACCCCGTAGCTAGTAGATACCAGCTGTGTTGTATCACCAAAAAAGACTGATAATAGACACACACACATTCAGCACACATGCATTCAGGCAAACAGACACGGGCGCACACACACACACACACAAACCTCCACCCGCCCAGCTGATATCATCAGAGTCCAATAACCTTGCATGCCTTATCATCTTCTCTGCATCACCTGAGCCAAACATGGGTTAAGGAGGCAAAGAGGAGCCTGGAGGTGGGATCTTTCTGAAGGCCCCGCAATAACATCCACCAGCAGCAGGAAGACACAGGGATTGACCTCAATCAAACCCCAGCATCCAGAGGTACACGTTCACTGGTCTGGAACATGAAAAACACGGATTACCGACATACCGTTCATTTTCAAAGTACTGCAAACTTAGAACAGCTCTGTCACCGTTCAGGAACATTTTGAAAAAAGGGTTCTTCAAAAAAACATATCTCTACAGAGACACCCAGACAACCTCTAATCTTACGTTCCTTTGGTTACCTGATCACAGGAAATGATTCTCTTACTTCTACTACAAAAAATGCCATCCTGCCACATATGTGCTGCGTGTTGTGCTGTGTTTTGTGCTGTGTTTTGTTGCGCCGTTGTGCTGTTTGTGGTGCCACGTGTTGTGCTACGCTGTGCGGCTGGTTGATATCCGTAGCCAGAGTGACTCACCATCCCTCATGAGTATCTAAAGGTTCAGGCTGCAATGTCCACGTCTATCAAGCTAGGTTGCTGTGCCCTTGGCTGAAGGAGCTATACACCCTTCCAATCCCCCTGCCCACGCTTTGTCCATTAGTTTGAATCCCCCTCCTCCCTACTCACCTCTACCCCCCTAACACACACACACCAACTCTTCCCTGCAACCTGCCTGACCTTGCATTAGCATTGGATTCACAAGCTCCGGATTCTTTTCAAAGGTCCAGTTCTGCAACTACATCTGCATCTCCTGGTCTTTAACGTTTTAAAACAGCTCTGCCACGTGAACTTTCCCAGCAGATGTTGGTCTGAAAAAAGCGTCCATAAAGCCAAGCATCTCATGAAGTTAAGAGCTCGGTGAGGGAAGCTTTTGGATGTAAATCCTGGTTGAATGTAACAAAGAACTTTGTATGTTTCAGTCACATGATTTTATTGTAAAAACAGGACAAGGTTCGAGTTATTTTAAGGTTTGTGCAGGCATGAGCCAGACAGTCAGACAAGGGAGTGAGAGGGATAGACTGTTTGTGTGTGTGTGTGCGTGTGTGTGTGTGTGTGTGCGATTACAGATAGGAGCAAACAGCACCGATAGACATGGACGATTGTGTGTTCCCGTTCACCCTAATGTTGATCCAAGACAGGTTACAGACCAGTGTGTGAGACACGTGCACCAGATATCGACTGCTGCCCGGCCGCGCAGACGAGGGGCAGCTCGTCGGCTTCCACAGATCATCCCCTCAGCCCGTAGTCTCTGCTCTCACGTGGAATTGGACAATAGTATTTCGCGTCAATCCATATCTTTGCGGAGAACGGAGCTGGATGTTTAAACAAGCGCTGAGGGAACAGAACAGAGTACAGGACATCACAGCTCTGGGGCCCAAGCAGACAAACGCTGTTTGTGTTGATTTAAGGGTGACAAGGTTTACATGGTGATATACATGAGCAGTGATGAGTTGAGGAGGGGCCTTGAGGACAGGTTCCTTACCAGGCGTGTCTGGTGGGACCTCACACAGGTCCGGTGGGACCTCACACAGGTCCGGTGGGACCTCACACAGGTCCGGTGGGACCTCACACAGGTCCGGTGGGACCTCACACAGGTCCGGTGGGACCTCACACAGCTTTGCACTAGTGCTACGGAAAGGACTGCTCACTCTAAAGTTACGTTCATGAAATGAAACATTTTCTTTGGAGAGGCCTCTGCTGTCTGTTGTCAAAGGCACTGCTGCTTGTAATAGTATTAAAAAACTAGTAATTAATTTAATGTATCTTTGTAGACATAACCAACTATGGAGATGTTGTTGTGTAAAAACAAATGATCCTCGTAAGAGGTCAACACAATAGGCCGAGTCGTCAACAATAATAACAGATCGCTGATCCCGGTGTTGTTTCCAATCTTCCACTCCCGGAAATAAACCCACAAATGACTCATCCGTATCCACTTGTAATGATGCCAGATTTTGTCGTGGATCAGACAGAAAGGACGGGTTGGTAATTGGACGCAGCATGAGATGGGTCAGACTTCCAAGTGGCTCTCTCTCCGTGTTTTTGGGCTGCAAATGAAAAAGGTGCCGGTGGCAGGAGAAGAGGATATTGTCTCGTTTTGTTTCCTTTCATTTCCTCTCCTTTGCAGACAGTGTCCAGCACCCCTTTCACCTCCCCGCTCCATGCTCACCCCAGGTACCCAAACAGACCCACCCACCTGCAGGCACCACTCACACACACCAGGGGCCTCTGTCCTGCTATTGTTATCAGGGGGTAAGAACCAGGGGGGTATTCGTCTTAGCTCGCTAAGCGGTTTAGCGAGCTCATTTTCAGGCTAAGATAAAAAACGCCCCTCTTTTTGGTTCGTGGAAGCAACTTTCGATAAATCACCATAGTAACATATCAATTAGCACTAACCTGCTCCAGAGCAGGCTAACGTAAGTGTAGCTGGATAAGCTTGCCACACCCCCGGAAAATAACATGGCAGCTCCCTTTTTGAGAGACCCAGTTGACCAAGGAGCTATATTTTAGTTCGATTAGCTTTCCATACCAATAGAGTTCTTCGCGATTGCCAAGATCCTTTATTTCACACGGATGAGTTCTTGTTTGAGCGATATCGATTCAGCCGACAAGGACTCATTTATTTGCAAGACCTTCTCGGGCTGTACATTGCAAATATCACACGCCGCAGCAAGCTTTATGCTTTATTATGAGCTTATGCTGCTGTATGTGAATATGTACCGCTATGTTTTACGAAATGTCTTGTCTTATCTGCTGTGCCTGTGCTTTTTATGTTTCACTGTGGGAGAGTGGGAAACGTCATATCGATTCCTTTTTATGTCTTGACATGTGAAGAAATTGACAATAAAGCTACTTGAAACTTTAACTGTGCTTCCGACTGCATAGCCTTGAGTTTTTTTGCGTCAGGTAGGCTATACCCTCCTTGAGGGTTTAGGTTGGTTGAGGGGCAGTTCTATATATGTGAAGCCCTCTGTGACATGCTTGCGTGTAAAAAGGGCTATACAAATACATTTGATTTGATTTATAGGCTACATTTTTATACAGTATATGGCGATGCAGAAAACATTGGCAAAGCCGCAGCATGCGTTGCTGTAAGAAAAGTGTACTTGGCGCTTAACCAGCTGGTGAATCAATTCATCATATTCCCTGGCCATGTCCCAGTCAATGAAATCAAAGAGGGATTTACACATAGGCCTACATGCATATACACATATATAGTACATGATATAAGCTCAGTAGCCTACATATATCCTCATAAGTGTCTATGAATTCGTATCAATTAGATACTCTTTGGCCTTGTTTTTATCTAGCCTACTTATTCTGAAAGAGTTGACATCATTATTTTCGCTAGCAAGATCTCATTCGATTATTAATTTCCATTAAGCCTATACCAGCAGGCACATTTAAAGAAATGTGATCTGATTGATTGGGGTAATGAGGCACTTATACATTTCCCCAAAACTTTCGCATTTAGCTTATTGGCAATTTTTTTGCCAAGCTGCTTGTCTTGCTCTGGCAGCGGTGGCGGTGTTTGACTTAGCCATGATAATATGTGCTTATTGTCTTATAGAGACTCATTATAATAGTTTGCTCGGATGGCGAGAATAGCCTATCACCGCTCTCTCTTTCGTATTTTCCGCTATCATACCGTTAGAAAATCACGGTTTTGGTGATCGACCTTTCCTGCCTTTTGAAGTAGGACGTGCACGTGCAATTTCCCTGATAAGTTTAGCCTGATTGAAATTAACCACATGATTTGGATGCGGATCAGCCGTTGACGAACCGATATTTGCTATTCTCACTCATCTCGCTAATGTTAACGGGCTAAAGGGACAATTGATTAACTTAGCTTCAACCCTTACGACGAACGGGGCCCAGCTTGAGGTCCCACTTTTGGAAGAAAAAATCAAGTTAAACAAAGGCCTCATAAACTGGGCCACTCTGTCTGTCTTCCAGCAACAAGAGTTACAGTTTCTTGAGGAAGTGGATGATTGAGTGTTGTGTAAACAGGAGTAAGGATGTGGTGGTGCCCCACTGACCTGAGCTTGGCATTGGTAAATTACAGTTCTTTGAGGCCTGGGTGAGACATGTCGCAGGGTGGTGCGATGCATTACCAGATTCCAGTTACGAGGGAGGGAGGGAGGGAGGGAGGGAGGGGGGGGGAGGGGGGGAGGGAGGGAGGGAGGGGGGGGGGGGGGAGGAGGGAGGGAGGGAGGGAGGGAGGGAGGGAGGGAGGGAGGGAGGGAGGGAGGGAGGGAGGGAGGGAGGGGGGGAGGGAGTCGGCAAGGATCAGTCCTGGATGTGGGGTGTGTGATAGATATGAAGATGTTTTCATTGGCTGTGCATTATGTCAGAAGGGGTGAGTGATTTCTGTCATGTCATCAAGGTTTATTGCTGCGCATCGTGTGACACCGGGAGCCCACCTGCAGATAGAGGGAGTGCTGCTAGCCAACGCTGGGAGCCATCTTAGAAAACTGTGAATTGTCCTCTGGAAAATACTAGAACAATGCAGGCTCTCTTCAATTAATCTAACCTCTGGCATCTCAAATATTTGTAACATTAAAATTATGTAAGGAGAAGGGTTGATTTAGAAAAAATGTTTTTTTCTTGACAAAAGTAAATATTCAACTATGTGCATTTGGCATATTCTTCTAACCAAGGAGTCTCCTAAAGAGAACCCAGTAAAGAACAGGGACAGGCATCGAAGCAGAACACCAACCGCTCATATACTCCTGACCTAAGCAATAACATTTTGTGAACAAGGTGCACATTTCTGATCAATAACATTAAGTTATGTTATCATCTCTGATGTTGCTTTGCCAGCATACCCAGTTCTTTGCAAATGTCCATCCTTGTTTTTTCACTGGTTATAAGAGACATTGGTCAGACATTGGGTGGTTTCAGTAAGTATTTCACTACAAAAAAAATAAAAGATTTCGTTTAGTTGTTATTGTACTTTCAATTTGTAATAACGGGGTTTTATTCTGTCATGCAGCCGTCATTGTAGTTGAGCGGCGCACAAGGACATCTGGTGGCTGCAATGCGTAAATCTCTCGTGCGTAATTCTGGAGATATATAAGTGGTGTATATAGAATTCTGACCATTCACGCCGCGACCAGGGATGGTGGATACAGGCTTTCCATTCACTGTCTATTGGTTTATGATAACACTTAATGATGTGTCGTTTTGTTTAGAGGATCAACCGGAAACTAATATGTAAGTACTTAAACCACAGAAGTAACATTTATTTCGATTTCTTTCTTTT
The DNA here is from genome assembly GCF_963692335.1 of Osmerus eperlanus. Taxonomy (NCBI): domain Eukaryota; kingdom Metazoa; phylum Chordata; class Actinopteri; order Osmeriformes; family Osmeridae; genus Osmerus; species Osmerus eperlanus. Next base: position 25,508,117 of record NC_085018.1, read on the forward strand.
ATAACGTGTGAGTTGAAATACGTTTTGCTTGCCAATTACGCACAGACAAAATCATCATACGTTGACTTCTCAAGTGAACGTTTTTTGCGCAGTATTTAATGTACTGTATTCGATAACATTGCTTTATTTCAATTGACTCACGTAATTTAATGGTTTAAAGAGGTAGCCTTATATATGCTGTCTGTTTGTCTTCCCTCAGTGACTATTTGGATATGCAAATACAAAATATCAATTCAGAACGGCACTGACTGTTTTGTCATTGCGCACAAATGGTGATTCAGCTGAGTTCAGTCAGACTCTTGACATTACCACCTGTTTGATTAAGTATCAGAGAGGACTCAAAAATAACACCTCAATGCTCGGGTGAACACTGCTGTTTTGGGGTGAATTTGCACGCCGCGGAGGAATCTCCAAGTAAACATAATGGAAAGTATATTAATTGAACCTGACTTTTTGCCCTTCAACGATTCTTGGAAGAACTCCAGTCTTGCCAACGGAACCGCCGGGCTAAACCAGACGAATCCCCTGAAAAGGAATGAGGAGGTGGCGAAAGTTGAGGTGACAGTGCTCGCCCTGGTTCTGTTTCTGGCTCTTACCGGGAACCTGTGCGTCCTGGTGGCAATTCACACGACCAAACACAGCCAGTCTCGAATGTATTACTTCATGAAGCATCTAAGCATCGCTGATCTGGTTGTGGCCATATTTCAAGTCCTGCCACAACTCATCTGGGACATAACCTTTCGTTTTTATGGACCCGATATCCTGTGTAGGCTGGTAAAGTACCTCCAGGTCGTTGGAATGTTTGCCTCTACCTACATGTTGGTTTTGATGTCAATTGACAGGTGCTTGGCAATATGTCAACCGCTCCGCTCTCTGCATAAGAGGAAAGACCGCATCTATGTCGTTTTTTCTTGGGTTTTGAGCCTGTTGTTCAGCATCCCGCAGATGCACATTTTCTCCCTGAGGGATCTGGGATCCGGGGTGTATGACTGCTGGGGGGACTTTGTGCAGCCTTGGGGAGCGAAAGCGTACATAACCTGGATCAGCCTCACGATATATATCATACCAGTGGGCATTCTGAGCCTTTGCTATGGGCTAATAAGTTTTAAGATTTGGCAAAACTTTAAACTGAAAACAAAAAGGGACCATTGTATAAGCCTCACGCCAAAAACGTCAAAAGGCAACGTTCTCGCTCGAGTGAGCAGCGTAAAACTGATTTCCAAGGCAAAGATAACCACCGTGAAAATGACATTTGTGATAGTTCTGGCTTACATCGTCTGTTGGACTCCTTTCTTCTCTGTGCAAATGTGGTCTGCATGGGATCCAGCTGCGCCTCGTGAAGGTAAGTTCCATTTCAAACATGAACATTTTGTCTGTGTCTGTTGTTCATTTTATGTTAGGTTATAACGTGTAGTAATTCTACCGTTGATGTATAGGTCTACCAATCTATTACAATGTAAAGTGTCCACGATACGTAATTTGAAGGCTAAAATAAACCAATTACTTTTGTGGACGGGTCATGCGGCATTAAGCCCCGTGTCTGAAGGCAAGGGTTGTTCCGGGGAGGAAACTGTAAACGTCAAAACATGTATTACAGTTTGCCTCAATTCCTATTTAAACACATCCACAGTTCTGCGTTTCCATTAACTCTTCAAATGCAATTAAGTCTCTCGCGCACATCAGACCCTGCGTTTTTACGCATTAAATAATTGGAAATCCCCTGAAGAGCTTGTGGCTTTGTAATCTATGGAATAGTAAATGGGATCACAGTAACCGGATACAGCACGTGAACTGCATGCTCTCTGCAAGTCAGCGCTCGGAAATGTATTTGCGAATCTCAAATCTGATCTCCAGCCGTATTATCATGTGTTTATGACGAGCGGTTAGTTTGGTCCATAACTAAAATGTTATCAATGTATACCTAATTTAGAGAGTCGTCTATTCAGATGGGTCCGTATAAACGAGTGTCAGACAGCTGGCAGCCTACTTAGTGTCTCTTCTCAACATAACACAGAATGTGATGAGAAAACCGCGCACAAGTTTAGGATATCACGTAGCCTATTCACGGTTACATTCATCCAAATCCCTGTGTGTAACTTTGCCCTGTGTGCAACGTCTGTAGCCTATGTGTGTGTATTTTAGACCGTAGCCCACCTGAAAGTTGTGTGCAAGCGGTTAATCATTCAACAAATTGTCCTTAAAGATCACACGCCAAGTGTTTTTTTGTCTGGTATTTACCTGGCACGTCGAATTGCGCAATTTACATGGACCGACTTCACGCTGAAAATATGTTTTTAGTCAGCTGGCAAAAACTGATTTTCTCCACAGTCACGTCTTTAGATATGGCTGGGTTTATACTGCCTATACTTAGGCAATATATTTAGGGTCACACTCTAAATTACTACTTGTGTACAAAATGGTTGACATTTGATGGTTTTTCTTTTACGGGTGAAGGACAGGTAGATCTGCAGTCAAATATAGTTTCTTACTCATGCAATTTGTCTGAAGGTACACTTTGAATGTACACAACTTATCATGGAGGTTGTAAATATTGAGTCAACGTCTGCCGATTTTTTTTTAAGACATCAAAGAGTGACCGCAGTATTCAGCACATCTGTTCACTTGCTCTCCCGACGCAGCCTGAGAAATTATTTATGTCTCCTAGACCTCGGAGATACGAAACAAACCCTAGAAAAAGGTTAGTCAACATTCAATACGATGTGAATGAAGACAGTGTATGAGAAACTGAAAAGCTGGTAAACAAATAGTGCTATCAGAGGCCTTTGTCAGACACCTATTGTAAGCTCTACTGCACTAAACTACACTAGTTTGTTGATATTTCCTGTCAGACGACTTTATTCAGCTAAATTTATTCTCACCCGTTAGCTGCCTGAGACAGTCTAGATTTTATTTTCGAGGAACACAGAAGAGCGCAGCAGTCACATGATTCCTACTGCATCGCAACTAAAGACGATCTTTCATCATTGGATTTGCCAAATGCTGTAAAGTTAAGTGCAAACTGAGTCCATGCAGTACAGGGTGCCTACTTGGTTCTGACAGAGGACTGGAGGGAATTCTATTGAATGACGCAAAAGGGTGTAATTACATTCAGTGTTTTTCCACTAAGTTGTCTCTGGAGAACTAAAGAATTAGAATTGCCTAAATGTACTTGCAGCACACGGGGGAGAGAAAAGAAAAAGTCTGTTTGCTGGCCAACTTGTTTAAAAACAAGGGGAACGTGAGGTAATCCAAGTGTTGGGACACATGCTGGTCAGCCTGTGAATTCCAGGCCTGATCTGTTAGAATGGACGGTCACACCAGAGAGGCCTGTTTGTGTACAGTCGATATTCCTCCCCTCACCTGCAGCCGCGTGCAGATAAAGTGTCCATTAGTGCTGGGCTCAGCAGAGTGAACCAGACCAATCCACACAGCCAGCTATTACTGGAAACTGCCATTAACAAGGCGCGTTCCCATTACTTTACCCAGCACACATCCTCACATGGCATATTAGCCACCAGACATGGCAGCTTGCCTGCCTACCTTTCAGTGTTCTCTGGTGTACCATACCTTCGGTAAATGTCCCCATTCTCTGTCCAAATCAATGACACAAGTATATACCAGTATGTACCAGCGCTCCATTGTACTGGATAGAGGTCTTACCTAGGCCTTGGGAACACTTACCATGGGTGACAGTAAGGATTGATGGGTTATGTTATAAGTGTTAGTAAGTCTTAGCAGCACATATTAATGTTAGCAGGCATTACCTAACACCTATCTCATCTTTCGCTAACACTAATCCCAGCCCTAACCCCTACTAATATGTTTAACACTTATAAAGTCTTGGTGTTAATAGGCATCTTATAAGGGCATTATTATTATCTAATGCTTCTTACACAGCTGCTTCTACAGTGTTACAAGACCTTGTGTGGACTCTTCTCTCAGACATGATTTAAACTGACGTGCCATAAGGGGATTTTATTCATATTTTTTTCTCTTTTTGTTGGACTCCAGGAAGATTAGCTTGTCCCACTTTGGTGACATTTAATGGGGATCTTTTTAACAATAAACAATATACAATAGGGGCCTATCCAGTCGATTAAAAACCTTGGTTGTTTCGAGATGTTTTTCACAAGTTGTCTGCTCTCTGGTTACGCAGCTCTATAGCTTCTCCCCTGAGACAAATCTTCAATGAAGAAACAATCATCCTCACTATATGTATTAAATCAAACTGCAGACCCAACACAAGTTGAAGTTCCCAGTTCCTTGTCTTGCCTTGGAGAAAAGAGGTGACTCAGCAGAAAGTGAATGGCCAAACAGCAACCTACAGCAATATCTCTGATTGGACCTCCATGTGGATGCTGCTCTTCCTCTCTCCTGTTCCCACACCTCCCGTCACAGTGGAGCCGCTCTGCAACCCAACACTCCCACGCCTCCCGTCACAGTGGGGCCGCTCTGCAACCCAACACTCCCACGCCTCCCGTCACAGTGGGGCCGCTCTGCAACCCAACACTCCCACGCCTCCCGTCACAGTGGGGCCGCTCTGCAACCCAACACTCCCACGCCTCCCGTCACAGTGGGGCCGCTCTGCAACCCAACACTCCCACACCTCCCGTCACAGTGGGGCCGCTCTGCAACCCAACACTCCCACGCCTCCCGTCACAGTGGAGCCGCTCTGCAACCCAACACTCCCACGCCTCCCGTCACAGTGGGGCCGCTCTGCAACCCAACACTCCCACGCCTCCCGTCACAGTGGGGCCGCTCTGCAACCCAACACTCCCACGCCTCCCGTCACAGTGGGGCCGCTCTGCAACCCAACACTCCCACGCCTCCCGTCACAGTGGAGCCGCTCTGCAACCCAACACTCCCACGCCTCCCGTCACAGTGGGGCCGCTCTGCAACCCAACACTCCCACGCCTCCCGTCACAGTGGGGCCGCTCTGCAACCCAACACTCCCACGCCTCCCGTCACAGTGGGGCCGCTCTGCAACCCAACACTCCCACGCCTCCCGTCACAGTGGAGCCGCTCTGCAACCCAACACTCCCACGCCTCCCGTCACAGTGGGGCCGCTCTGCAACCCAACACTCCCACGCCTCCCGTCACAGTGGAGCCGCTCTGCAACCCAACACTCCCACGCCTCCCGTCACAGTGGAGCCGCTCTGCAACCCAACATTTCCACGCCTCCCGTCACAGTGGAATGACTAAATGTTAATGTTAAAATACACAGGGTTGGTTCAAAGTAAACACTAAGACAAACAAGAATCCCCAGAAGAATAAAAAATACAGAAGCATAAATGAAGTGACATACTTTCAGTTAGGGTTTAGTATATCTAGTATATTGTTGAAATATGTTTGTTTTTGACTAGTTCATAATAGCTAACATCTGCCAGGTCATTCATTGTCTACATTCCAGTTTAAGCTGTTTTACATCAGTAGCCAAGCAACAGCCTCCCTCTCCATACAGCACTATGCCCTGCCCCCAGAGCCCTGCATCCTGCCCCCTGCCTCCTGCCCCCTGCATCCTGCCCCCTGCCTCCTGCCCCCTGCATCCTGCCCCCTGCATCCTGCCCCCTGCATCCTGCCTCCTACCCCCTGCATCCTGCCTCCTACCCCCTGTCTCCTGCCTCCTGCATCCTGCCTCCTGCCCCCTGCCCCCTGCTTCCTGCCCCCTGCATCCTGCCCCCTGCATCCTGCCCCCTGCATCCTGCCCCCTGTCTCCTGCAACATCCTGCCCATTGCCCCCTGCCTCCTGCCCCCTGCATCCTGCCCCCTGCATCCTGCCCCCTGCCCCCTGCATCCTGCCCCCTGCCCCCTGCATCCTGCCCCCTGCATCCTGCCTCCTGCCCCCTGCATCCTGCCCCCTGCATCTTGCCCCCTGCATCCTGCCCCCTGCCTCCTGCCCCCTGCATCCTGCATCCTGCCTCCTGCCCCCTGCATCCTGCCCCCTGCCTCCTGCATCCTGCCCCCTGCATCCTGCCCCCTGCCTCCTGCCCTATCTGTTCTCTACCCTCCAAAGATGCCTCCCAGTTTCTGTACTGCTGACAGGAATGACTGTGCTTTTGGGAGCTTTGCCCAGACGCCATGCTTCTCTCCTACCAAGGTCTCCGGCTCACTGCTTATCTGCAAAATGTTGACCTAACCCACTTCCATCCTCGGGAGAATAAACAATGATTCAGGCTTGGTCGTTTATCACTGTGTACTGTGACGGAGATGAAAATATAATGGACAAGCCTGAAATATAGAACACACACACACACAAAATACAGTAAAATAACCACTGAATCTGATTGGCCAGTGGAGTAATTGTGTACCGTTTACTAGGGGTGGGGAAAAAAAATTGAATCACATTTGAATCGCGTGTTTGTGTTTTTTATCTGTAGGTTTGTGCAGGCGTTTGTGGTATTTATCTCAAATCGTCATGTGCGAATTGAATTAGTTGGCTCGCTGGTAACTGATAGATGAGGAAGAGATTGAGAACCGAATGTAGATGAAAATAGTTCTTTGATTTGTTTTTCTTCTTTTTTTATTTTCTTTTAAAGTATTATTTGATACAATAATCGCAATTGAACTGACTGGCATTTCTCATTAAATCAACAGCAAGATTCAAGATATCTAGTTATAAAGTGATTTGAGCCGTCTTTGTAATGGAAATGACAAGATTACAAAATACCCTGTTTAGTGGGATTATTTTATCTTCAAGATTTGTTTCTCACACCTTTAAACAAATGAGCGCAGGCCACAGATAATATCAACCAAAGATTTAGCACCAAAGAACGAAATAATTCGTCACGATTGGTCCTAAACGTGTCTCTGTCTCTGTGTGTCTCTCCTTCCCTTCCTCAGCCATGCCCTTCATCATCTCCATGCTGCTGGCCAGTCTGAACAGCTGCTGTAACCCCTGGATCTACATGTGCTTTGCTGGTCACCTGTTCCAGGACCTGAAGCAGAACGTGCTGTGCTGCTCATCACGCTACCTCAAGTCCTCGCAGTGCCACTGTGACCGTGACAACGACTCCAGCCGCAAGAGCAACTCCTCCACCTACGTCATCAAAAGCACCAGCAGCCAGAGGAGCATCACCCAGACCTCCACCACATGAGGCCGGCCAACCACCTCCACCACCCAGACCTCCACCACATGAGGCCCGCCAACCACCTCCACCACCCAGACCTCCACCACATGAGGCCCGCCAACCACCTCCATCACCCAGACCTCCACCACATGAGGCCCGCCAACCACCTCCACCACCCAGACCTCCACCACATGAGGGCCCGCCAACCACCTCCACCACCCAGACCTCCACCACATGAGGCCCGCCAACCACCTCCACCACCCAGACCTCCACCACATGAGGCCCGCCAACCACCTCCACCACCCAGACCTCCACCACATGAGGGCCGCCAACCACCTCCACCACCCAGACCTCCACCACATGAGGCCCGCCAACCACCTCCATCACCCAGACCTCCACCACATGAGGCCCGCCAACCACCTCCACCACCCAGACCTCCACCACATGACGGCTGACCGACTAGCTCCACCACCCAGACCCCAGACCCCAGAACTCAGACCCCAGACCCACCTCTGTCTCCATATGCGGCCACCAGACCTCCCACCTCACAGGGGAAGACTGACTATATCACTATTTCACAGCTTTCATGTCTTGTGTTGGACCTAGATGGAAGGCAGGTTTGAGGGATTGGTTGCTGTACAGATTTTATTATGGGTCGTGTTTGTTGAGGTGGAATGTACAAAGTGTCCTCCGTGGTCTAGACGAAATCATCCATTGACTGTCTGACGGAGAGACTCAGGCAGACAGATTTATTTCGCGTTGGGGGGGGGGGGGGTACTGGGTGACCCAAGGACAGTCATCTCTGCCAAGGAAATGATGGAGCTGTGTTCTAATTGGTCAGTAAACTACACGCCCCTCAATCCATCTGCTCACTGGTTGGTGTCTTAAGGTGTCAGTCAGAGCTGGGATCTGTAACCCAGAGTCTGGAGAGTATGAAAGTGAAGGTGAACGCTCCTGTTACATAGTTAGTCACATGTACTGTAGGATAGCTTGTGTGTTCATTCAGCTCCTGTTTATCCCCACCATGCATTACGTCACACTCACAGTATGTTTCAACTGTTGCACTGTTTCTGAAACATTTAAGCTTAGTGAGAAAAAAAAAACGATAATGAGCTTTGAGTTGTTAAGGTTTTTTTTTTTTTTTTTACAGACAACTTGTAAATTGACGAGTAAAATTGTCGCAATTTTTCCTTTAAGGAAAACAAATGTCAGATGTGTTTTGATCAAGAAACGTGTTGTATTTTGGTGAAGTATTTTCTACATGCAGTAACTAAACTGTGTGTGCTTTCTAAGTGTTCCCCACCTTCTTATTGAATGATTCATAAAGGCAGCAAGTATGAAAATAGGTTGCGCATGTTGTGAATATCCCAACTGGGAATTAGTAGAACCATTGTAACTTTATCTTGATAATTTTTACACTGTGTAGGGGCCAGTTCACAGATTTAAGGTAGTCCAAAAGAAATCCTGCAAACTTTATTTTTTCTTGACCTAAAGTCAGGAAGCTGCCCCATTCAATGTTCTCCAGAAACTATTGCAGAAAATTTTCTTGACACTGTTCCTAGGTATAAATCACAAACAGCAGTATTGTATTTAAAGTCTTCTACATTAAACCTATTTTTCATCTTGTTGTGAAGGCTACTGAATGTGTTTGTTGGTAACTTTAGCCTAGTTCCTGTTTTGCATTAAGAGTGTTGTATTTTGGGCAAAGAAATACGTGTATCTCTTATTTATTTGAAATAAACGTTGTGTGTTCTGTCAACAGATGCCTTGGATCGACACCCCCACCCCAACTTCTAACAGTAGGAAAACTCCATGATTGTTGACTAAGCCATGACAATCAATATCTGACATGCCAAGCTTGAGATAAGTGGTTTCAGTAGATTTGAAGTCAGATGAGCATACCGAACAACAACAATGATTGAGAGACCCAAAGTAGCAACAGCAGGATATTGTACACGGGATGCAGAATTTATCAGCTCTTATAATGTTTTGAAATAATACACACCTGCACCATTAACTCAAATACAATAACATGTATCAAGAAATATTTTCAGCTATAGCGTTATCCTTGAACTATATGCTGAACAACAAATACAATTAAAAAAATTAACTGAGAAAATAATTCGCCCATCGATACTTTACTATACTTCCTTTTGTCAACAAGACGTATATTTTTCTTCTATTTCCTAATTGGTAGAGAAACAAATGAAGCATTAAATTGTGTGTATGAATAAAGAACCTTGATACGCAGCACAGAAAGGGTTGTTCTAATGGGAAAGTTTCTTCTTGTTGGCGTGTTCTTGACTCACCGCTAGAATGTGTAAATCAAACATTCCACTTGTCACTCTCCGTTAAAACAAATCCGTTGTAAAAAATAAATAAATCTTTGCTAAAACAAAATTCAGTTGGCTCTTTCCTTCCAACTTTCTAACTAAAGCCAAAAGTCTAACAAATTGATGTAAAGTTGCATTTGCAGTTATGAGCAGGCTGTTACTTACTGTAATTGCGGTAGAAGAAAATAGGAAACATTCTTTTTTAACTCAAAACATTCAATATATATTTAATCAAAAACGGATTCAGTAGATAAAACCCTTTTTCATCACTCTCCTCTTGGCTCTGTGAAAGTTAAATTTATCTTGTTCAAGGTTCACAACGTGATTCATTCCGACAACTTCAACTTGGCAAAAACAGAAAAAAAGATACGCAGTACATCTAACTTGAATAATGAAAACATTGATTACTTGATAGTCCTGTTCTCCTACAATACAGTTTTCTGCTATGCCATGAGAGATTTACTGAGATCTTTTGACAGAGACTCACTGTCTCATACCCTCATACCATGCTGCACACTAGGACAGATGGAAAGAGACAGGTCGACATACAGGTTGACAGACAGACAGGTCAACAGACAGTCAGGTCGACAGACAGACAGACAGACAGAGGTCCTATTGGAGGCCCCTGGCCCCCTGGGCCTTCCAGAGCTGTCACCTAGCCAGGCTGCAGACTACAGCTGTGGGCCTCTAGTGGCAGCTGATACTCTGAGCGTGTCAGGGCTACGAGCTCCCGGAAGTTTCCAGAGGGGCTGGAAGTGAGGGCGGAGCCTTCAGGGGAGAGGGAGATGGCACAGGGGTGGGGCTTATTGGGGGGGGAGGGGTCTTTGGGGGGGGGGGGAGGGGAAATGACACACACAGGAGCGTTCCCCTGGTACCGCAAAAAGAAAAAATCAGAGGATGTTTTTTTTATTTTTCTCCCAGTCCTTCCGACGAACACAGTGAGATTTCCTCCGAGCTAGACCTCTTTGCGCAGGGCCACGCGCACACTGCTGAAGACCTTGCCCAGGGCTTCGAAGAAGGGATCACAGAAGGTCTGGATGCACAGGGAGTAGATGCGACTGATGCACTGGGACTCGATGAGGCAGCTCTTGATGCAAGGCATCACCGCCCAGATGTGGCAGAAGGAGATGCAGGCGAACAGGAAACCCCAGAGCAGGGCCACGGGGATGCCAAAGATGGCCGACAGGATGCGGTAGCACCAGTACTTGGAGACGGTGAAGGTGGTGTAGCTCAGCTTCCACACTCCGTCCAGGCTGTGGGTCCCGTCCGGCTCAGCGATCACATCCTCAAACTCCACCTATGGGTGGAGGAGGGGTTGGCATGGTTACGGGGTGCGTTAAAAGTGACTGTTACACACGTTTGATTCTCTAAACTGAACATATTTTGCGTCCATATCTGTCAGTGTAAACACTGTGGACAAAACCGTGTTCGGCAAATAGTCTTGAAGCTCATTTGAGCTCCACCTACTGGAGAAGGGTTGGCATGGTTACGGGGCGCGTTGGAGGTTATTGTTTCAGACGTTTGTTTCTCTAAATTAGCCATATTTTGAGGCCGTATCTGTCAAATTCCTGTAAGCACCGTGCAAGAAACCTTGGTCTTAAAGTTCATTCTGTTCTCAACTGATTTTTCCTGGCTCAGTGTGACTATTTGAAAAAGTGCAAAATTGCTAGAAAATGAGTGAGAAACAACATAGCAATCATTACTTGACCCAGATATGATGAGTACAAGCTCTCTCCTTCTGCATCAGATTATGACTACAAACACGTCTCCATTGAGCAGGCACAGAATAAACAAAGATAAACTGTGGGACCAATTATCCTGTTCCTATTACCTCTTGCAATTTCTTACATGAAAGAACATTCTCTGTTTGTTTATGAGCGATGAGAACTTTGTCAATGTTCACCCAGACTCAGTGTGCAGGTGTGGTATTGTGTCGGCTCAAACACCATCCTATCTGCTACCTGGGCTTCTTTCACATGTGCTATACACTTGATGAATATTTATTTCAGGTCCAAACTTTTTGAACAAACCCTCATTTGGATGAGGATCCTCAAAAGTTCTGCTTTTGTTCATGTAAAAGATGTACAAAAACACTTATGTATGCAAATTTTCCACACCATTGAGTTATATTGTAGCCTCCACTTCGGAGCCTTGCTTAGTTTGACGTAACATGTTTTAAATTAGACATAAAAACTTAATTTGAGAAGCAGCTGAAATTGTTTTTCTATCAAAACATTTTCTTTCCAAACAAAACACCCTGACAGATAAATTACGATAGTTCAACATATTTAATTTATTGTGTGTTTTTCTTAGGTAAAATACACTATAAAATAAATGTCAGTGTCAACATTCAGCGTTTACTCTCAGTTTTCTCATTTGTAGAGAATCAACTCATAGACTCAAATAAACAGACGCTTGCTGTCCTTCCAGACTCCATAGTTAACACATGACTCACTCTGCTAAGATGGTGAAAATATTTCCATGACCCCAGTTTGGTCTACGACTATGAGGCTACTGTAGTCGTGCTTTCCTCTTTCTAACTTCAAGTTTTTTTTTCTTTTTCCCCAGAACCAAACAGAGAAGTGGGAACCAAGTCCAAACCAGCAGTGTGTTGTGTACCCCTGTGGAACCCTCTTTTTCACTCTCCCGAAATAGACCCTGCCAGTCTAGCTGAAGCCAGGAGGAACAGAATAGAGGGCTATTTTAGGACTTCACATAACACCACACACAACACTATCAGCTGAACAACCTCTGCTTTCAGCTCCAGTTATCAAAACCTTTCTCTCCCTGCTTCAAGCACATCTATCGAGCTTCCTCATCTGTCTGGTCAGCGAGTTAAGAGTGAGAGATATCACTCTGACAAACCTTCACCACGTCCTCATTGATCTGCTTGGGGTCCCTGTTGATCAGGTCAATCTCCTTGGTGTGGCTGTCCTTGAAAACCTTCCCCTCGTTGGTGTTGTATTGGTACTGGTCCTTGAAGTCCTTCTCCTCGTTAGTGTTGTACTGGTACTGGTCAGCCATGGTGGGGCAGAGGCTGGGGCGGAGGCTGGGGTAGAGACGGGCGTGGAGGCCAGAGGAGAGGCTAGCAGGAGTGGACCCACCCGGAGCAGAGTGCAGGCAGCCCTCTCAGCGCTGTCAAGACCCTCCCCTCTCGGCCCCCTCGCCCCCTCCCGTCCGGCCCGTTCCCCTACCGTGACGACGCGTCTAAAATGCCAGTGGACAGCTGCTGCAAATGCCCCACCTAAAAGACACGCGCACACACACACTCACACACACAAATACTCACTAACTCTCACATACGGTAAAGCTAAAGCAGAGTCTTAAAGGGAAACCTTAGGCGTGTCACATTTCACACAGAGCTGTGGGGTCGACCGGGCAGGGTTTGCATGGTGGCATGAATTTCCACTCCAGGGTGATGTTAGCTGTGAGGACACTCTCTGTCCCATTACACCTCACAAACCTTCCACAATCCACAAGCTTTCGGTCTGTACAATTACTGCAACTATAAGACCCCTTACTAAGAGCTCTTCAGATACAGTAACTATACCAGCATCTTTTGTAAAATCGTTTTTTGGTTTCAGATGTTTTAATTATTTCACTACGTTCTACATTCTGTGTTCTAGTGACAGAAGAAAACAAATCTGATTTATTTTGGACGTTATTACAACGTAGATGTGTCAATGAAGCATTTAAAAAAAGGCCTAAAATGTCGCAGAGAGTCGTGCTGGATAGGTGACTCACCCAGTCAAGCTTTCATCTGATTGTTTTTACTCTCCTCTCCTCAGCTTCTCATTCATGAAACGCTGAAACCAATCCTCCGTGCACATGCATGTCAACGAGCTTGAACTCATTCCACTCACTTGACTCCTGCATATTAGTTCAGACTGATGCGGGATAGCGTATTTGTTTTTGCTACTGTCCGACAGTCAGTCATGGACATGTAGCTAGTGATCCTTCTCACAATTCAAACCATAATGTGGGCACTGGTCATCGTGTCATATTTAAATATAATATTTTATAATGTCGTGATAAATGTCATTTTGGAAGGTGTTCATAATTTAAAACACGAAAAATGTATATTTAAATTAAAGGTGTACCTGTAGTCATAAAATATCCGTTGATGAATGGTTCTCGGGTGAACCTGTCTGACGACAGCCAGATAATGACATCCTCGTTTTCAGACCGCAATCACCTTTTAACTGCCTTTCTTCCCTATGATGGAAATATCTTTAATTAAAAATCTCGTTCAGTGCTCGTTATGACTGAACCCTGCTGACACTGCAAAAAGTGTCACAGTTAGTATGCTTTTCTGTGAAGTTCACAACACAGCACTGATGTATCTACACCATTTTCCTTAGGCTACACAGCCAGCAGGTGAAATTGATTAAATGTCAAATTTTAATTTATTGGCTAGCTCCTAGTGGTCCGCAGGCTACTACGAGGCAGACATCACTGCCTCAATATAGGGACTCTATTACATATTTAATTGACCTACAACGCAATGTGCTGTACCAGCATTTGCTCCGATCTGATGTTGGCAAACTTTCTTTGATAATATAGGCCTACTGTAGGCTACCATGAAACAAAACGCTGTACTGGGTTTACTTGTACTGAACTGGTTAAGCAACTGTGAAGTATTTCCCAGTGCTGTGACATGAAGCGAAACAGTGAGTGACAAACTTTTTTTTTTCCCTCAAACGTTTCGTCTTCTTCCCAATGCTGCACGAGTTCTCACAACAGCACGGATGGATGCATCATTACCGACAACATTAGAACTGTCAATCTGGTTGAATATGACTCTATAAAATCTAATCCTCCCCAGTAATAAAAAAGTGATTCGGTCGTTCTTGCCTGTGTGCAGTTGCTCCGATCAGTCACCACAGTCTAAATATGCTTGTAGCATAAACAAACCCATAGATACAGCACGCTGGTGTTGTGGTGGCAGGAAATAAGATGCAGGCAAATGCATGGCCTTTCTGGCAGGCGGTCCCACTTGGCCAACTGTTGCTATTTATCCAGATCAACACCGTCCTGTCAGTCTAGCAGAGCCTCAGGTCTCTACCAGATCAGAATGCAGGGAGCCATGAGAGTAGCATAGTGAGCCTTGCCCCAGTTCCCTGTGGGTGAACACATCATGAGGGGGGTGGGAGGGAGGAAGGGGGAGGGGGGGGGTGGAGGGAGGAAGGAGGGGGGAGGAGGAGGGAGGAGGGGGGGAGGGAGGAAGGAGGGGCGGAGGGAGGGAGGGAGGAGGGGGGAGGAGGGAGGAGGGGGGAGGGAGGGAGGAAGGAGGAGGGAGGAGGGTGTAAGGAGGGAAGGAGCAGTGGGGCAAAGGAGGGGAAAAGGAAGATAGGGGAGGAAAAGTGAGGATTGGAGGGAAGGAGAGGGGCAAAGAAGGCCGGGCGGGGGAGAGGGAAGAAAGGAAAGAAGGGAGTAGGCGAGTGAGCGAGGGAGGAAGGAAGGAAGGAAAGAGAAGAGAAGTGGAATGGGAGTGCATGTGAGCATGAGCCAATCCAATTAGAGGAGTATTCCTAGCAGGGTGTGAGCGCAGCGCAGGGAGAGCGGGCAGCATAGGAATAGATCAGGGAGTGTCAGGGAGAGCCTGCCTCTAGCCGCTGTGGAAACCGTCCCAGCGAGTAGTTAGTCTTCTAACAGGCCACGCCTCCTCTTTCTACAGTCAACACTGGCACGCTAAGCTGAAAGACGATCTCCATGAGAGACCGTAGTGATTTAATGGACCAATAATTTCTCTGGAAGCGTTGGGAGTGGTTGTAGTGGGTCTCATGGAGAACTGGTGACCGAGGCGGCTCTCTGGGAATGCCATGTCTGGGGGGGGCCCTGACACAGGTGCACAGGTTTGATTCAGGCTAGGGACATTTCTGCATCCCCCCTCTCTCTCTCTCTCTCTCTCTCTCTCTCTCTCTCTCTCTCTCTCTCTCTCTCTCTCTCTCTCTCTCTCTCTCTCTCTCTCTCTCTCTCTCTCTCTCTCTCTCCCCTACATTTACTGTATGTCCCTAAATATCTCTGGACAAATGTGCATGCAGTACATCTTCTACTCTTATCTTCTAAAACCTTTCATGACGTCAAATCGAATGATCGGAAAAATATGTTTAAGGACGGGGTTACCTCACCTTGTTTTTTACTATTATCTGGAAAGTATTGTGTTAACCCATGTGTTATCTTCGGGTCATTGTGACCCATCAGTCATTGTTACCCACCGTCGTATTGCGACAACTTTACCGCATACAAAAACAAAGTGAAGCATTTTCTTTTAACCGTTGGGGTGTCTCAGACCCTCCACATTGCAAAGGTTGAAAGAAAATTATTTTTATTTGTTTTTGTATTGGGTAAAATTGGGTAAACACAACGATGGTTTGTTATGAACCTTTGGGTCATGTGACCCGAAGGCAGCACAAGGGTTAACAGAATTTGAGGGCCCAGTTGTCATACTGTCTTCAGTATCACACCACAGTTGCAGAGGCTTTGAATGCACATGATCTGAATCACTAGGATACAGTTTGTTAGTGGGGATAACTGTCAAAGTCTGTCAAGGAGGGAAAAACTGGTTGTTTATTTTGGAAGGAGCTGCTGGTCTACTAAACATGGACTCTCTTGAGGTGAGAGAGGAGAGAGGTCCTGAACCCGGCAGTCTCTTTAACTCAAAATGGTTTACATCCCTGTAGACACTTGAATTGTTGCTGAAAACTAACATAAACTACACTACTATAAACAACTGGATGAGGATATCAAAAACACATGCCGGATTAGCTTGACAACTTCACTTTAAATAATGTCTATTTTTTCCAGAGAGTAGATGGCGAGTTCACTTAATCTTCCTGGGCTTCAACAGGATGGATACATGCATCACTGGCCACATCATCGGTGCTGCAGTGAGTTGCTTGCCTCATCACCTGCATACGAAATGTACTTTGTGTGTTTGTGTGTGTGTGTATGTAGAGAGAGGGGGAGACATTTGTGTGAGCATTCATGTGTGTGTGTGTGTGCAACTCGACAGAGTTTCTAATGATACATTCTGAATAATTTTAAAACTCAAAAAAACAACAAAATACAAAACACACAAACGAAATGCAAGATAATTCATATGAATATATTGGGTATATTTACAAAATATTATTATTTTTGTTTCATTTCTCATTCATTTCCTTTTGGCAAAGCGGGGCTCTTGCTAGGTTGTAAACATACTTTTACACAGGACTGGAGACAACCAGTGTCATATGACGTACTATATAACCCTAACCCTACTTTAGAACCCTTTAAACACTTCCACGCCCACCAACCATCCACACCACTGCCTGCCTGACAGCCTGGTCCGCTGAAGTCACTGTATCTGACTAGATGACCATCTGGCAGGCTGGCTCCTCTGGTGTGCTGGCTGGCTCCTTCAGTCCTTTGCCACACGGATGTTGATGCTAGCGCAGCACTTGCCCATGCTGTTGAAGAGAGGGCCGATGGCAATGTTGAGCAGGCTGGCCCACACGGTCTGAACCCAGTGCATGTGGATGAGGAACACCTGAACACAGGGCAGGATCAGCCTGAGGAAGAGGAGAGGAGACAAGAGCACAAATCTCATGGGGAAAGTATCGACAGAAATACATCCTACATCACAGCAGGAGGGGGTTGAAACCAGTGGCGATTTTAAACCCTTTTTAGGGGTGCTCAAGCACCCCTAAATTTCATCTAAGCACCCCTAAAAATAATAATAATAAAAAATATAAAAATTATTATTGTTTATTATCATTTGATGCTGGTCGTTCATGAAGAAAGGGGCATCCTTTGTTTTTTCATTCATTCAATATTTTGCATAATAATAAATCAATGTATGTAATTGTTATCCAGTGAAATTAGGGATTTATTAGCAAGGGGGTTTAACACTTTTGCAAGGCACTGTATTCATGTCACATTCTCATTGGGGGCTGAGTACTCCTAAAGGTCTGATCCTAGAAACGCCCCTGGTTGAAACTATGACAAACGGTTTCTGAATCTTATAGTCTGCTGTGAGACAGAAGTACAGAAGTATGCCGGGGCCGTTTAGGAAATAATCCAGACTGTCCTTAAACATTTGAAATCCTCACTAGTTCTAGTTTAAATCTATTTTGCTCTTGTTTCTGTAAAATTGCAAAACTACTGAACTGACTTCCGGAAATACTGAAAGGCCTTCCGAATATGATGAAAATGTTCTCTCACTTACATCCTCAAAGCTTCTTCCTTATAAGACTTGAGTGTTTCATATACTGTATGAGTGTTTGAATGTGTTTCACATACGTCTGTGCCAGCATTTCATATGTATATAAATGTAAGTTTTCAGTAGTATGATTACGTGTGTGAACATTTCACATGTGAATGTGAATGCGTTTCACCAGTGTCGATGCAAGCATTTCACATATGTGGATGTGAGTTTTCAGTAGTATGAATGTGTGAGAACGTTTCATATTTGAATGTGTATGTGTTTCATATTTGTGTAAGAACAGTCTGAATTATTTCCCTAACGGCCCCTCAAACGGAAGCGTCAGTCAGGAGCGCTCCCGTGCTTACCAGATGTGAATGAAACTGAGGAGGGCGAAGAGGATGCCCGCCACCAGAGAGACCGGCCCCGCCAGCACCAGGGAGATGAGGCGGTAAAACCACAACCGGGACACCTCAAACAGGGCATGACTCCCAAGCCACACCTTATCGAAACTCCGTACTGACGGCGGTTCCGCGATCACGTCTTCAAACCTCACCTCGAGACCGACGGAAGACAGTTAGTTTACTGCCCAACTACATCTCTGTTGTTTCTTGTGATGCGAGTGCATGTTACAAAGCATAATTTATTAAAACATTTAGCGGCATTTGCATTTCATAATGCATTTTCCCAGTTGTATCAAGAGAGCTTAAGTAAACTTCAATATGCAAGAAGGGAAGAACATAGTAGGTGTAATTCTTAAAGTGTCCTCTGGGGAACAGTGTTGGACCCCACACCCATCGTCCAACCTCAGAATCAACTCACAGTGATAAGAAGCAGATCTCACTCCCTGTGGTTCTCAGAATGCAGTGCGTGCATTTACATTTACATTTATTCATTTAGCAGACGCTCTTATCCAGAGCGACTTACAGTAAGTACAGGGACATTCCCCCGAGGCAAGTAGGGTGAAGTGCCTTGCCCAAGGGCACAGCGTCATTTGGCACGGCCGGGAATCGAACTTGCAACCTTCAGATTACTAGCCCTAACCACTCAGTGTGGAGTATGTGCAAACAATACATTCAGCTCAGATAGAACATGCACTTCACCACAACATTTGTGTACCGAGATATGTGTGTAGGTTTGGACCTGCAGTACGACTACGTGCGTGTGTGAGTGTGTGGGTTACCTTCAGACACTTGTTGACTCCTTTTGGGTCCCGGCTTTGGACCAGAGGCCTTGTGTCACTCTGGGTGATTGAAACAGATTCCTCCTCCTCCTCCACCTCCACCTCCACCTCCACCTGGTCCGTAGACGCTTTCTCTGGCGGTCTCTCCAGGGGTATCCGTGAGGGAGGGACCCACAGAGGGCTCTCCTCCTGCTCCTCGATGTCCTCCAGGCTGAGCCGGATCTGGGCCGGGGTCCCCCCTGTGGTCATGGTGTGTCTGAGGGCTGTGAAGCCTGACTGGGAATCATCAGCGCATGAGGCCGGGGGCCCCAGGGCTGGAACCACCCTGGAGGGTGGCTGTCGACCAATCCCAGGGTTGGAACCCCCCTTGAAGGCAGATGTCGACCAATCCCAGGGTTGGAACCCCCCTTGAAGGTCAGATGTCGACCAATCCCAGGGTTGGAACCGCCCTGGAAGGTGGTCGAGGACCAATCCAAGTTTCCTGTCACCTCATCCCAGTTGGGAGACACCCTGGTGGGACATAGTGGAGCTGTGACCTCATGGCCGCTCGCTGGGGACCGCTCTCAGGGGCGATCAACGAGGCCTACACTTACGGCAATTGACACCTCCCACGCCCAGCGGAGGAGCTCATTTTGACCTGTGTGAGAAATAGCAGGGAGCCTGGGGTGGGTGGAGAGGGACGGCCACAGCACGTTGATGGACTCTCCCTAAAGGCTGCTGACAGGCTGTGATCATCAAAGTGATGATCGTGCTGCTGATCATGTTCACAATTGTGTTTACGACGATAACAAGTCAGGAAGTGTGCTTGAAAATGCAGAGAAACAACAACAAACACAACAGTGCACAGCGTCGACCACAGCAGCACTGAGGGTGTCACCCAATACTCATTTGGCTCAGGGGAAAAATACACCTGTGACTTGCAAGAGTTTGTTGAAACTTAGATATTTACACACTATTCTAAGAAAACTGATCTTGCCTGGTATCAGGGGACCTCTGATGACAGCTCAGGGTACAGAGCATGTGATCATCTCCTCTGGCCCGTAATCTTTATTTTGTTACCCACAGACTTGCGATTATGTTCCTGTGATGTTGATGAAACCGACTGAAAACAAAGAGACATTAATTGTCCTCCGGAGCTGGGCTTGGTGAGTTGCCTACATGGCACTACTAACCCTAACCCATGGCACTAACCCATGGCACTAACCCTAACCCATGGCACTAACCCTAACCCTAACCCATGGCACTAACCCTAACCCTGGGCTTGGCGAGTTGCCGACATGGCACTACTAACCCTAACCCATGGCACTAACCCTAACCCTAACCCATGGCACTAACCCTAACCCAATGGCACTAACCCTAACCCTAACCCATGGCACTAACCCTAACCCTGGGCTTGGTGAGTTGCCGACATGGCACTACTAACCCTAACCCTAACCCATGGCACTAACCCTAACCCTAACCCATGGCACTAACCCTAACCCATGGCACTAACCCTAACCCATGGCACTAACCCTAACCCATGGCACTAACCCTAACCCTAATCCATGGCACTAACCCTAACCCATGGCACTAACCCTAACACTCTTAACAGGCATGGTGACAGGAGGATGTTTTGTGCATCACTCCTTCAGTTCCTGGAAACTGTCTGCCGAGAGGGGAGGTAAGATAGACGCAGGGAGGAACACATGGACCCACAGTGCCCCCTGTTGGCCAGACTTGGAAGTGTCGATTTGACAGGTGGGTGTGAAGAGAGAGATGATGTACTAGGCCAGTGGTTCTCAACCCTGGTCTTGTCCTGACTCCCTGTCCTGCATGTTTTTGATGTTTCCCTCTTCCAGCACACCTGATTCTAATGAACGGGTCGTTACCAGGTTTGTCTTTCTGTTCTGCAGAAAGCAGGGTTGGTTGTTAAGCATAGTGGGCCTCGCTCTGTTTAATGATGAGGAGAAATGTGTGCCTTGTTCATCTCTTGAAGGGTGAAAACGAGGAACAGCCCCTCTAAGATGTCTCGCCCTATCACAGCCCCTCTAAGATGTCTCCCCCTATCACAGCCCCTCTAAGATGTCTCGCCCTATCAGAGCCTCTCTAAGATGTCTCCCCCTATCAGAGCCCCTCTAAGATGTCTCCCCCTATCAGAGCCCCTCTAAGATGTCTCCCCCTATCAGAGCCCCTCTAAGATGTCTCCCCCTATCAGAGCCCCTCTAAGATGTCTCCCCCTATCACAGCCCCTCTAAGATGTCTCCCCTTGCCAGAGTCGCAGCAACAGTCAGGTGGCTGAGCGGTGAGGGAATCGGGCTAGTAATCCGAAGGTTGCCAGTTCGATTCCCGGTCATGCCAACTGACGTTGTGTCCTTGGGCAAGGCACTTCACCCTACTTGCCTCGGGGGAATGTCGCTGTACTTACTGTAAGTCGCTCTCTGCTAAATGACTAAATGTAAATGTAACAGTGGGTGTGACCTTTGTTGAGCGTCGTCAACACAAAAGCAGGATACTGACTCTTAACCACCATCTAACCAACCATCGCATGATCAAAGACTGTTGTTGGTCATTAAGGAGACTGTCTTCCCTGACCTGGGTTTGTAGCAACAGTGGGGTAATCTTCGTCTCATAGACATGATGTCGTCCCCTTGGCTTGCTGTCTTTGATCTTGTTGGTGATTGTATTCTCTGGCTGTAGCTACTGGCAGACAAAGGGAGTCAATTCCATGTAATCTTCAGCCTCTCCTTCGCATGGCTACAGGAAAGCATTCACAAAGGAGCTGATGAGCAGCCTTCAAGTGAGTGTGTGTATGTGCGCGTGTGTGCATGCTTGTGCCTTATTTTGTGTGCGTCTCTGTGTGTGTGTGTGTGTGTACTTTCACTATATTTATACTGTTGTGTGTTCAGGTCCCTGCTATTATTTGTTAGTCATTTCTATGCCCTCTTTGTAACCATAGCTCCATGAACCAGTAAACAGTGAAGTCAACTTTAACACTAATGTATGATCAGTAGGTGTTTATCACTGTCTTTATGACCTTGTGTAGAACAAGTCAGTCAAAAAAGCCAGCCATGCACACCACAGCAGAAGACAATTATGTACGCACATACACATTTAGAGATTAAGTTAAAGATAAAAGATTAAAGACATTAAAGATGCCTGAAGAAGATACAGATTTTGCCTTCAAATGCATCTTGAAGGTGTCCTGGTTTAAAAAAATTAAAGTGTTAATTAGTACTATAAAACGTGTACTGTACTAGTCTGTGAATATAATAAAGTAAACAGTCCTACACTTCATCACTTCATTTAAATCCCTTTATTAATACGACAGAAAAAAACATTATTATGAACAGATCTGGTTGATATAAACAGACAGATTTACACCAACCAGCATACAGTATTTGTGTTCCGAAGAGACACAGGCAAATACATGTGGTTACAGAAGTTAACTTATAAAAAACCATAGAATTCTATAATAGACATTATGACATTACAAAAAGCACTCAATTCAAATCATATTGACAAAAAACACCCACAGTGTACTCTTTTATTTGGCATACTGTACAGAGAGATGTTTGGATGTATGGAAGAGCTGCAAAAGTTCAAGTTCAAAAATCACCTTTGACTCAAACGGTTGATAAGGTAACAGAATATCCAGTCCATGCAACCTGAAACTGTGACAGCTAAACACCAGAGGATAGAGGAAGTGAATACCATGTAAGGTAATACGTGGATCCACCAGCTCTTCCATACAAGCATCTCAGCTGAGGTCAGTGCTGCTAGTTATTGGTCCAACCCTGGTCCTCGGGGTCCACCGTCCTGCATGTCCAGCACACCTGATTTAGATGAATGGGTTATTACCAGGCTTCCACAGAGCTTGATAACAATCCATTCATTTGAATCAGGTGTGTTGGAGCATGGAAACATCTAGAACATACAGAACAGTGGACCCTGAGGACCAGGATTGAACACCCCTGCTGTAGTCCATACAGTATTACAGTTTATAACAAGTCTCATTTGCTACAACAACACAGTCGCCGGTGACGGATGTGAGTCACGCTGTCTGATCTCCTGTCCGCTGCAATTCCGGCCGGATCCTAGCCACGTTCCTCCGGAATCTGTCCCGGCACCCTGGCCCCCTGCTCCAGGCTGTTCCTGGCCCCCTGCTCCAGGCTGTTCCTGGCCCCCTGCTCCAGGCTGTTCCTGGCCCCCTGCTCCAGGCTGTTCCTGGCCCCCTGCTCCAGGCTGTTCCTGGCCCCCTGCTCCAGGCTGTTCCTGGCCCGCTGCTCCAGGCTGTTCCTGGGGCTGGAGGTGGAGCAGCCGGTCTTCTGGAGGAACTGGAGGAAGTTGTCTTGCAGGGAGCCCTCCTGGCCGGACGTGCCCAGCTCCACGGGCCGCGAGGAGCCACAGCAGCGCCGGAACTTCACCAGCTCCTCCCGGATCTGCCGGTTAAGCATGCCGTAGAAGAAGGGGTTGATGGGGAAGGAGGAGTAGGCCAGCCAGGTGACGGCCTCCTCCACGTCGCCCGGGCTCTGCCGCGAGGCTCCGAACGACAGGTGCAGGTGGAAGATGAAGTAAGGCAGCCAGCAGAGCAGGAACTGGCCCACAATGACCACCAGGGTGAGGGCGGCCTTGCCCCCGCTGAAGGCCCGCTCCGGGGTCAGTCTTTGGGGCAGGTTGCGTCCCGTGGTGATGATGGTGGTCTGGCTGTTGATGGAGTCCGAGCGGCGCTTGGCCGGGTTGCCCGAGGAGGAGGAGGAGGTGGCCCAGGCAGGAGCAGGGGCTTGCTGCAGAGCGGCGGAGCGCGCCACCTTGTACACGCTGCCGTACACGGTGAAAATGACCAGGGCGGGGAACAGGAAACACACCACGCTGAAGAGGACGGCGAACAGACGACGCAGCCGGCCGTGGCTCCAGTGGAGGGAGCAGTGCGCCGCGGCGATGGAGCTCTGGGGCCCGTAGGCCGGCCAGCCGTACAGGGGCACCAGGGCCAGCAGGATGGATTTGACCCAGATCAGGAGCATGACGCCCATGGCCAGGTTGATGCTCATCTTCATCTCGTAGCGCATGGGGTGCACGATGTAGAAGTAGCGCTCCACGCTGATGGCCGTGACCGTGAGGATGGAGGCGCAGGTGAGGAAGACGTTGAGGAAGATGTAGACCTGGCACTCCAGCACGGTGAACACCACGGTGCCAAAGTAGGGGGAGCTGGTGAGGATGCCCAGAGGCATGAGCAGGATGGCACACAGCATGTCCACGGCACACAGGTGGCACACAAAGGCAAACCTTTTCAAGTGAGGGGCGCGGGCAATGGCCACCATGACTCCTGCGTTGGCCAATAGGGCGATGAGGTTCAGGGTCACCATGAAGAATAAACCAATTAGGTCCTTGATCTCTGACTGGGAGCTGGTGACCACGCCCACCTCTCCTGGGACGGTGGGATGAGGTCCCCATTGGCTGGTGGGGAGGCCACGAGACGTGTGATTGGGTGGAGGGGCGAACATCTGACCAGACTTCTCCATGGTTCAAACACGATTGGTCACTCAAGAATCCCCCATTTTGCACTCAGGAGGTGGTTATCACACTGGAGGGTCCCTGTCAAAACAGAAAACACCTGGTCAAAGCATTAATCCAAAGTTTAAATGAGTGGAGTGAATGAACAGGGATTATAACGTTATACTCGTAGATATAGACACATTTCATGGCAAAGTGGTAAGGTTTATTCAAAACAAGTACAGCAATAATAAAAAATAATAATACAGGTTATGGCTAAATGACTAAATGTTATGGGTGTCAGATGGCTGAGTGGTTTCGGGAATCAGGCTACCAATCAGAAGGTGGTGTTTTGGAAAAAAATGACCAAAGGGGTTAGCATGTGTGTTTTGGGGTAAATGACCAAAGGGGTTAGTATGTGTGTTTTGGATGAAATGACCAAAGGGGTTAGCATGTGTGTTTTGGGGTAAATGACCAAAGGGGTTAGCAAGTGTGTTTTGGATGAAATGACCAAAGGGGTGAGCATGTGTGTTTTGGATAAAAATGACCAAAGGGGTTAGCATGTGTGTTTTGGATCGAAATGACCAAAGGGGTTAGCATGTGTGTTTTGGATGAAATGACCAAAGGGGTGAGCATGTGTGTTTTGGATGAAATGACCAAAGGGGTTAGCATGTGTGTTTTGGATGAAATGACCAAAAGGGTTAGCATGTGTGTTTTGGATAAAAATGACCAAAGGGGTTAGCATGTGTGTTTTGGATGAAATGACCAAAGGGGTTAGCATGTGTGTTTTGGATCAAAATGACCAAAGGGGTTAGCATGTGTGTTTTGGATGAAATGACCAAAGGGGTTAGCAAGTGTGTTTTGGATGAAATGACCAAAGGGGTTAGCATGTGTGTTTTGGATGAAATGACCAAAGGGGTTAGCAAGTGTGTTTTGGATGAAATGACCAAAGGGGTTAGCATGTGTGTTTTGGATGAAATGACCAAAGGGGTTAGCATGTGTGTTTTGGATCAAAATGACCAAAGGGGTTAGCATGTGTGTTTTGGATGAAATGACCAAAGGGGTTAGCAAGGGTGTTTTGGATGAAATGACCAAAGGGGTTAGCATGTGTGTTTTGGATGAAATTACCAAAGGGGTTAGCATGTGTGTTTTGGGGTAAATGACCAAAGGGGTTAGCATGTGTGTTTTGGGGTAAATGACCAAAGGGGTTAGCATGTGTGTTTTGGATGAAATGACCAAAGGGGTTAGCATGTGTGCTTTGGATGAAATGACCAAAAGGGTTAGCATGTGTGTTTTGGATGAAATGACCAAAGGGGTGAGCATGTGTGTTTTGGATGAAATGACCAAAGGGGTTAGCATGTGTGTTTTGGATGAAATGACCAAAGGGTTAGCATGTGTGTTTTGGATGAAATGACCAAAGGGTTAGCATGTGTGTTTTGGATGAAATGACCAAAGGGATTAGCATGTGTGTTTTGGATCGAAATGACCAAAGGGGTTAGCATGTGTGTTTTGGATGAAATGACCAAAAGGGTTAGCATGTGTGTTTTGGATGAAATGACCAAAGGGGTGAGCATGTGTGTTTTGGATGAAATGACCAAAGGGGTTAGCATGTGTGTTTTGGATGAAATGACCAAAGGGTTAGCATGTGTGTTTTGGATGAAATGACCAAAGGGTTAGCATGTGTGTTTTGGATGAAATGACCAAAGGGATTAGCATGTGTGTTTTGGATCGAAATGACCAAAGGGTTAGCATGTGTGTTTTGGATGAAATGACCAAAGGGGTTAGCATGTGTGTTTTGGATGAAATGACCAAAGGGGTTAGCATGTGTGTTTTGGATGAAATGACCAAAGGGGTTAGCATGTGTGTTTTGGATGAAATGACCAAAGGGGTTAGCATGTGTGTTTTGGATGAAATGACCAAAGGGGTTAGCATGTGAGCTTTGGATGAAATGACCAAAGGGGTTAGCATGTGTGTTTTGGATAAAAATGACCAAAGGGGTTAGCATGTGTGTTTTGGATGAAATGACCAAAGGGGTTAGCATGTGTGTTTTGGGGTAAATGACCAAAGGGGTTAGCATGTGTGTTTTGGGGTAAATGACCAAAGGGGTTAGCATGTGTGTTTTGGGGTAAATGACCAAAGGGGTTAGTATGTGTGTTTTGGATGAAATGACCAAAAGGGTTAGCATGTGTGTTTTGGGGTAAATGACCAAAGGGGTTAGCATGTGGGTTTTGGGGTAAATGACCAAAGGGGTTAGCATGTGTGTTTTGGATGAAATGACCAAAGGGGTTAGCATGTGTGTTTTGGATGAAATGACCAAAGGGGTTAGCATGTGTGTTTTGGGGTAAATGACCAAAGGGGTTAGCATGTGTGTTTTGGGGTAAATGACCAAAGGGGTTAGCATGTGTGTTTTGGATGAAATGACCAAAGGGGTTAGCATGTGTGTTTTGGATGAAATGACCAAAGGGGTTAGTATGTGTGTTTTGGGGTAAATGACCAAAGGGGTTAGTATGTGTGTTTTGGATGAAATTACCAAAGGGGTTAGCATGTGTGTTTTGGGGTAAATGACCAAAGGGGTTAGCATGTGTGTTTTGGATGAAATGACCAAAGGGGTTAGCATGTGTGTTTTGGATGAAATGACCAAAGGGGTTAGCATGTGTGTTTTGGATGAAATGACCAAAGGGGTTAGTATGTGTGTTTTGGATGAAATTACCAAAGGGGTTAGCATGTGTGTTTTGGGGTAAATGACCAAAGGGGTTGGTATGTGTGTTTTGGATGAAATGACCAAAGGGGTTAGCATGTGTGTTTTGGATGAAATGACCAAAGGGGTTAGCATGTGTGTTTTGGATGAAATGACCAAAGGGGTTAGCATGTGTGTTTTGGATGAAATGACCAAAGGGGTTAGTATGTGTGTTTTGGGGTAAATGACCAAAGGGGTTAGCATGTGTGTTTTGGGGTAAATGACCAAAGGGGTTAGTATGTGTGTTTTGGATGAAATGACCTAAGGGGTTAGCATGTGTGTTTTGGGGTAAATGACCAAAGGGGTTAGTATGTGTGTTTTGGATGAAATGACCAAAGGGGTTAGCATGTGTGTTTTGGATGAAATGACCAAAGGGGTTAGCATGTGTGTTTTGGATGAAATGACCAAAGGGGTTAGCATGTGTGTTTTGGATGAAATGACCAAAGGGGTTAGTATGTGTGTTTTGGGGTAAATGACCAAAGGGGTTAGCATGTGCGTTTTGGGGTAAATGACCAAAGGGGTTAGCATGTGTGTTTTGGATGAAATGACCAAAGGGGTTAGCATGTGTGTTTTGGGGTAAATGACCAAAGGGGTTAGCATGTGTGTTTTGGGGTAAATGACCAAAGGGGTTAGCATGTGTGTTTTGGGGTAAATGACCAAAGGGGTTAGTATGTGTGTTTTGGATGAAATGACCAAAGGGGTTAGCATGTGTGTTTTGGGGTAAATGACCAAAGGGGTTAGTATGTGTGTTTTGGATGAAATGACCAAAGGGGTTAGCATGTGTGTTTTGGATGAAATGACCAAAGGGGTTAGCATGTGTGTTTTGGATGAAATGACCAAAGGGGTTAGCATGTGTGTTTTGGATAAAAATGACCAAAGGGGTTAGCATGTGTGTTTTGGGGTAAATGACCAAAGGGGTTAGTATGTGTGTTTTGGATGAAATGACCAAAGGGGTTAGTATGTGCGTTTTGGATGAAATGACCAAAGGGGTTAGTATGTGTGTTTTGGATGAAATGACCAAAGGGGTTAGCGTGTGTTTTGGATGAAATGACCAAAGGGGTTAGCATGTGTGTTTTGGGGTAAATGACCAAAGGGGTTAGCATGTGTGTTTTGGGGTAAATGACCAAAGGGGTTAGCATGTGTGTTTTTGTGGAAATTACCAAAGGGGTTAGCATGTGTGTTTTGGGGTAAATGACCAAAGGGGGTTAGTATGTGTGTTTTGGGGTAAATGACCAAAGGGGTTAGTATGTGTGTTTTGGGGTAAATGACCAAAGGGGGTTAGTATGTGTGTTTTGGGGTAAATGACCAAAGGGGTTAGTATGTGTGTTTTGGGGTAAATGACCAAAGGGGTTAGCATGTGTGTTTTGGGGTAAATGACCAAAGGGGTTAGCATGTGTGTTTTGGGGTAAATGACCAAAGGGGTTAGTATCAGGGTTCGAATTACGGGGGGGTTTTGGGGGATACACTCTCGTTATTGTCGTTACACAATGTTATTATGTTATTACACAGATGTCTTAGCCGGAACGTCCCTTATATTTAAGATCCGTATATGTTTAATGTATGCACCTTCCTGCCACAGTAAATTCCTTGTTTGTGTGAACTTACATGGTGAATAAAACTAATTCAGATTCTGATATTGGGCCTAATTGATTTGTCCCATACGTGACCTTCCATGTCCTGTTTATTGACTGCTGTGCTGATCCAGCCTGATGCAGCAGTCCTCATCATGACACTTGAGAATGATCACTGACACCTGTCATCGTCCAATCACAGCCCCCCCCTCACATATCAGTCCTGTGTTTCATAGTGACAAAGTTGATTACTTTTTACTTAATATGTCAGAGCCCACACGTGAAAAGTGGAGTCAGTACTTCAACTTTTACCAGAGTCTTTATAAACACGAGTATCTGTGTATGTGGTGTGAGCATCTGGTTAAGAATAGACTCCATTAGAGGAGTCACCTACCCATTTCACAGCCCAGCAGACTCCAGTAGACTCCAGTAGACTCCAGTAGACGCCAGTAGACGCCAGTAGACTCCAGCAGACTCCAGTAGACTCCAGTAGACTCCAATAGACTCCAGTATACTCCAGCAGTCTGGGAGAGGCAGCTATCCTAAGGTGTATGATGTCGCACCTAGTAAAGTCCACACAAGAGCCCTCCAGTCCCACAAAAACAACAGTTGACGCTTCAGAACTCAGGTGTCTTGAGGAAGTCCTCCTCCACTGAGCAGCACTGCCCCCTGCGTTACGGTCCAGGGAGCTGTCCAGGTGAGGTCCAGGGAGCTGTCCAGGTGAGGTCCAGGGAGCTGTCCAGGTGAGGTCCAAGAATAAATCTAAGGTTTCGGTCGTCTTTTCAGTGATCACCAGAAGATCGACAGCTGCTGTGACCGTGCGACGGTCCAGGTCTGTTCCAGGTCTGTTCTCTCTCTCCCTCTCTCTCTCCCTCTCTCTCTCCCTCTCTCTCTGTCTCCCTCTCTGTTTCTCTGTCTCCCTCTCTGTCTCCCTCTATGTCTCTCTCTCTCTCTCTCTCTCTCTCCTCCTCCTTTCACTCCATCGCTGTCCTGTCCTGTGTATAGCTGTGACTGTCACACATTGTGTTCTGTGTGATCATTTTTTCCCCCTCAAACGGACACTCACTCCTCTGTGTCTTCTCCAGAAACAGCTCTCCCCTGGGTCCTAGTGCACAGTGAGACAAGAAACTAGTACATTCTAACCATCACCATCATCCTGTAGATAGTTTCTATCTAGATCTATCTAGATCTAGTTTCTAGATAGATCCTGTAGATAGATCTACAGGAAACTAGATCTAGGCGGGAGGGAGGGAGGTGACGTTGGGAGTGCAGGTATTATGGATGGAACTCTTACAGATGATGCCTACCTGCATGTAAATCACATTTTATTTGTATAGCCCTTTTGTGTTCTTCTGACATCCGTCTGGTGGTCCCACCGCTCAAGAGTGCCCGGTCCCAACACAAGCTCTTCTCCTGTCTGGCCCCCCAATGGTGGAATCAACTCCCCACCTCAATCAGAGACACTGACTGTCTCCCCACCTTCAAGAAAAGGCTCAAGACGCACTTGTTCCGGGAGTACAACGGCACTTAGGAATGCTTGGCTGGACCTGATGTTAGTTTCCTCCAGGATCACAATGACTCTTATTGAGAGATTTGTTGCTCTTGTTGTTAGTTGTAACGGATTTAAATTCTTGTACTCGCTGTGAAATATTTTTACTGTTGATTGTTTTTCTACAGGTACACTCTTGCACTTTTTGAGTTTCATGTTGTTTAATTGTAACTTGTTTAGAGAGCTTTACAAAAGAGCATAGGTCACTGATCATAACAACGAGATAGCCCCAACATTGCGAGCAACCAAAACATGAAGTATACATTGTGAAAAAACAAATAAGTGCCAAAGGGAAGAACCATAAGAGCATGCAGTTAACCCTTGTGTTATCTTCGGGTCATTCTGACCCATCAGTCATTGTGACCCACCGTCGTATTGCGACAGATTTACCGCATACAAAGACAAAGTGAAGCATTTTCTTTTAACCGTTGGGCTGTCTCAGACCCCCCACATTGCAAAGGTTAAAAGAAAATTATTTTAATTTGTTTTTGTATTGGGTAAAATTGGGTAAACACAACGATGGTTCGTTATGAACCTTTGGGTCATGTGACCCGAAGGCAGCACGAGCAATGTCACAGAGGGCTTCACGCCCACAGAACTGCACATCAACCAAGCTAAACCCTCAAGACAAGGAAAAACAGGTTAAAACTAATTTGAGGAAAAAATTGAAGAAACCTTGGGAGGAGCAATTCAGTGACCCTTCCTCCAGAGACGGTTGGTGAAAGAGAGGTGCACAACACAGTCATACATCGAGAGAATAAAAACTTGCAAATGGATGGAGTGTTCTGAGTTGACACGTCAGTCATGTAGGCTACAGATCTCACCTTCCCTCCATGGCTTTCACGATAACCATAGAAACTGTTTGAAGGCTAATATGAAACATCTAATTCGCGTTTTCAATGAAAACTAAAGGTGAGATAGGTCACACTGACATGTAACAGTGATCAGTGTGTGACTTCATTCAATTGCATTATGACATCAATCAGACAATACTCACAGGTTAAAGTAATCAATTCAAATATATTTAAAACTAGAGAGGGTACAATTTCTGGGGAAATTGTAGGGTGTGCTTGCTTGCGTCGGTTGCACAGGGGTCTGTATATTTTATATAAAAATGCATAGGGCCTACTTATTATTTATAAAGATTACATAGATTTAAAAGCATCTTTTTTTTGCTGCTTATTTACAACTCAAAATACGAGTGAAGTGTAGAATGAAATATGATGTCTTCTCATTTCCCCTGCAAGAGGCAGCCTCATAGCTGAATCAAAACGAATACATTTGGCAGACCGGTGTAAAAATGGACCTAATCTCTATGACTTAAACGTCCTTTTAAGTTTTCCCTTCTCGTGATATTTTCAGGCATTTAGCCTACTCATATTGCATTCATTCATGAATAAAGAACCCCCTTTGAAGATTATTCTACGACGTCACCGGCAGAAGATAGACTCGCGATTCAAACAGTACCATCTGCTAACTGAAAATATGCCCCCAAAAACGTAAATAAGCTTGACATTTATTTCGTGGAAAATCGCTCCTTCATAAAAAGCTCACTGGTAGCGATCATTGTCAGTAACAACGCAAAATGCGATATAGCCCT
Organism: Osmerus eperlanus; assembly: GCF_963692335.1. Classification (NCBI taxonomy): domain Eukaryota; kingdom Metazoa; phylum Chordata; class Actinopteri; order Osmeriformes; family Osmeridae; genus Osmerus; species Osmerus eperlanus. The sequence continues at coordinate 25,539,811 of NC_085018.1, forward strand.
GTGTGGATAAGCTGCCCCTGTAAATTCTACTACGGTACAGTACTAGACTACTGCTGTGTTCGTCTTGGTAGCGATTGCGTTGGTTGAATTCGATTTAACGTTCAGTTGTACGGTTTAGGCTGAAATGAATTATTTTCATGAACAGATTGACAAAGTTTAGGCTGTGGCAATGAAGTTCAGGTTAGTAGTCAGATAGTTTCACCTATTGAAAGACTTTTGGTTTAAGTAAGGGGAGTGCCGAACATGTTCTGTCGCCGTTTGACTTCCTACAGCTGTGTCGATGTTTTTGTAGTGTCTCGCGTAGGCTACAGCGTTGCAGTGAGCAACACTGGTTTGAAACCACAGGTAATGATAATTTCACCCACAAATCGTTTACTTGTAATGTAATGTCATAATAAATCCTACAACGAAAATGTATTTGTGAGGAATGTTTATTTTAATGATTGAAAACAGATGCATCATAGACCACTGTAGTATGTGTTGCCCGGGTAACAGAGGCTAATGTCATGCTAATGCCTCAGTGAAATAGTAGACTACCGTTTCCGAAAGTAGATGTGGGCCTACTTCCTTAATAATATCAGCTAATATTGTACATTACATTTTACAATTGTGTTTCACATCACAAAGTAAAATAAGTAAATAGTTATCACCCTGGCCTCTTTGCTTGTGGCGTTTCTGCAGCTGCCTTGCAGTAAAGCTATAGTTAGCCTAGCTATCCCCCAAGTTAACAGATGCGAAACGAATGTTCTGCTACAGGTAGTCACGCGTGTTTTCGTAACGTTAGTGACGTAGTGACGTTAGTAACGTCAGTGAAAAGCTTCACTTTTCGCCACAAAAACTTAATTTCCACTTAAACCATGCAACGGAACGTAAATAAAAATACAAGCAACTCAATCGCTACCAAGACGAAACTTTTGACACCTAGGTTGTCTATGTAGGCCAAATATTGACAAAGATTTAGGGTGTCAAAAATAAATAATAAATATATATGTGAGAGAACAAAGGTTGTGCTCTCGCCGAAGGCTTGAGCACACCCAATAAACAACATGACACTGACTGTAGTATAATTGTTGTCTTTATTGTTTTGCATAATAAGGGGTTTTCATCCAACATCCTCAATCTCTCGCTCACTAATGCAGATGCCCCCTGCTGGAGAGGCAGGGAACTGTTTCCCAGCTCTAAAACACAGGTCCTAAGGACAGAGAAATGACCCAGGCTACATGACACTGCAGCACACTAACAAAGACCCTTTCAGGGCCTTGCTTGGAAACCTTGCATACTGTTAACAGCAGAAACATCCTTCATACACTTACAAAAACTAAGATAAGAATTCTTAAAGGCATACAGTTTATACATACTGCGTGGAGGTCAACCTTCTACGTTACGTACTTCAACTATACAGTCATGTATAGAATATTCTTCATCGTGCATAGGCAATATTTTGGTTATCATACAGTTTATCCCTCAAGCCAGTGGAAATTGCAGTAGTGTCAACTCAGGACTAAGCTGTTATACAGCTAATATACAGGAGCAGGGCTGACAGTGCAGCGAGCAAAATAAGCACAACCGTTAAGTGACAGTTGACAGATTCAATCTTGAGAGGCCTTGAAGAATGTTTCTTAAACATAGGTACTGTGTACATGTATATATGCACACACACACACACACACACACACGTGTGGTGCGGTACAATCTGACAGCAGATACTGTGACGTGAGAAACATCTTTGAGTATGTGAGGAGGGAAACAAGCCCTTCCATGAGAGTGGGAAAAGGCACAGGGGAACATCTTCTAAACATCCAGGACACTTTGGTTGGGTTTGGGAGGGAGATTCTAACGTAATCTGTACCGTGTTTCGAAGAGCAGAGAGGAGGATCCCATCCCCGCAGCCTGAGTCCCAGAGCAGAGAGGAGGATCACATCTCCGCAGCCTGAGTCCCAGAGCAGAGAGGAGGATCTCATCCCCGCAGCCTGAGTCCCAGAGCAGAGGAGGATCTCATCCCCGCAGCCTGAGTCCCAGAGCAGAGAGGAGGATCTCATCCCCGCAGCCTGAGTCCCAGAGCAGAGAGGAGGATCTCATCCCCGCAGCCTGAGTCCCAGAGCAGAGAGGAGGATCTCATCCCCGCAGCCTGAGTCCCAGAGCAGAGGAGGATCTCATCCCCGAGTCCTGGCAGCTAGAACTTGAGCTCCAGCAGGTATCGAATGCGACACTGGTTCTCGTTGTAGATAAGGTACTCGCTGTTACTGAAGGAGCTGCCGGAGAACTGGGGCTGCTCTATGGGTGGTCCCTGGGGCACCATCACCTTCTTATCATCCAGGGTGATGGAGACGTCCTTGGAGGGGTCTGAAACACACACACACACGTGTTTACCACACAACTGCACCACGCTTCTTACCCAGGACATCAGTTTTCCCCCCTCCGCCCCTCAAAGAACTCACACCAAACTGGGTGTGGATCTATAACACAGGCGTCCCAAATCATCACAGCTTTCAAATTCAGATCATTCATGAATACCCACTGAAAGTCCAAGTGTTGGTTGTGTACTTAGTTAAGTGTGTACTCTACCTGGTTCCACGCTGCCCCGGGCCACAACACTGTGGTAGCCTTGCGGAGCTTCCCGGAGGGAGCTGTTGTCAGCTGTGATGTGGTGCTCCTTCCCCAGGATCACTTCGTTCAGGAACATCACTCCTGTGCCTTTAGAGGTGCTCACTGTGGAGAACACACACAACAGGCGCTGAAACTACAGCCAGACTTTCTCGTAGATATCATCTACATCTTCTCATCATATATACACAGTATATTCACTGTGTGTGTGTATACATATATAGTGTATTTATGTATATTCTGTTACATTATCGAAGGGACAAGATCTCAAGATGGCACACCCAGTACAGTCTTGACTGGCCGGCCGGTTAACTGACTGACTGACTGGAGCGTTTGAAGGAAGGGGTAAAGGGACTTACTGACTGGAGCGTTTGGGGGTAAAGGGACTGACTGGAGCGTTTGAAGGAAGGGGTAAAGGGACTGACTGGAGCGTTTGGGGGTAAAGGGACTGACTGGAGCGTTTGGGGGTAAAGGGACTGACTGGAGCGTTTGGGGGTAAAGGGCGTCTCACCGTATCCCGCTGACTTGCAGTTCTCCGAGGCGAAGTAGATCCCTCTGCCGACACGGCCGCCGGAGTGTGGCATGATCCTCAGACCGCTCTTCAAGATGGCCGCCACCACCGCCACGTTGGTGCCGTGCCACAGCAGGCGGCGGTTGTCCAGGCTGTCGTTCGCCCTGAAGCGCTCCGCCTAGGAGCCGTGGAGACACAGCGTGAGCGAGCGAGCAGGCTACGTTGTTAACACGGGCTAAAACAAGCCGCTGATGTAAGACAAAGTAAAAACGGCGGCTTTTAAAACTGTGTGAACGGGATGGATCCAAGGCTCCGAAGGCATCTGTTGTATGGTGTGAATCTACTGGAACACCAAGTCCTGAGGTGCAGAAGAGTGATATTGGAGCTGCTCTTTCTAACTGACATGCTGCCGTTTGACCCACCTCGCTCTCACGGTCCACCTCCCAGACATCAATGATAACAGGTTTTCTGTACGTGTTCGCTGTGACATCAAGGTATGTCTTAATGACCTTCAAATAAGAAAACATGTTAAAATAATCTGACAACAGGGGGTGTGTACTCTTTACACACACAACAAGCACCTTGTTTGTACACTGGATTCCAGAGCAGGGTGTAGAGAGACTGAACGCTACCTTAAACTCGTGTGTGTCTCGCCCTAGTAAGCTGAGTCTGCACTTGAGGGAGTCGTAGTTCTGGTTCAGAGGGTGGGGAACAGTCTCCACCTTCATCTCGTCCTGGGCCCTCTCGGTCTCTGCCTTCAGTTTCTGGGCTACCTCAATGTCCGCCAGCACCTGCAGGGGGCAGCAGAGAGGCAAAACAGACACGACGCTCACAAACGACCACACTCAGCAGTCGAGATGTACTCCCCAGTCTGTGGGATTTTCTCTGGCAAAACAGCTAAGGTGTGAGCCATGAGGGTCTCACCAGAAGCATTTCCTTCTTCTTCTCTAGTATCTCCATCGTGTCTATGGGGGTTGGTCTCTGGCGGCCAAAGTTGTGTGGGATGGTGGTGTAGAACTTGGACGAGAGCTCCTCCAGCACATTGGACGATCTCTTTGGACGAGACCTGCCGCTGCTGGTTAAGGCCGCCTCGATCTCCTCCAACACCTCGAAGCCCTTGGCGATCTGCAGTTTGCTCAGATTCCCCAGGGGCATCTTTTTGATGTCTGTCTCCCGTACACACACACACACACACACACACACACACACACACACACACACACACACACACACACACACACACACACACACACACACACACACACACACACACACACACACACACACACACACACACACACACACACCGATGGGACACTTAGTGGATGAATTCTCTGGCAAACTGATTTTAAGAAACGTAAAAACTCTTCTTAAGAATCTTGTCAAGGACAGAAAAACGTAAACGTCTCCATTGCTAACTCAATGTTGATTAGGCTTCTCATAATCCTATCGACTGCATAAACATCACAAACATCCAAATCTCCACAGAAGAACCCTGCAGGAAATAAAGACGTAGATTAGACAGAAATGTGGTTTTTAGTGACCTTTTAATCACCTGACATTATCTCTCATTGTCCTTTGGTTCAAAAATGGAACCTTGAACTTGACTGGATCGAGTCTGACTGCCAGAGAGCTGTGGGATTCACACCATCACCATCTCACACACGCATTCCTGAAGCTTAGCAGTGCCAACATCCAACCATTGCAACAGGTAATATTACATTTCAAGGAGCTGAAAGAATCCAACCGACTGTTACTGAGACCCACCCAGGTTCATGACCTCCATGGCTTCTTTGAACATGTCGTTGCTGAAGATGAGGTCGATGAGTTTCTGAGTGGGTTTGTCCAGTGTGCATGGAAGGACGTTCCTGTTGCCCACCACAGCTGCACCATCGACAGTATCCACCTGTACCAGAACCAGAGGAAATAATTTTGACATGGAAGACACGCGTTTCTGTGAAAGCTCCATAAACATGACCTCCACGTGTGATTAGAAACATGACTAACCTCTTGTGTTTCATGAAATAGGAAGAATGGCAGTTAGTGTTGCTATGGAGACACATATCACATGCAGTACAGAAGCTTCTTGGTTTTCTAATACGCTTCAAGTACAAATACTTTGTTACTGTACTTAAGTAGATTTTTCTGGTTACAGTACTTCATAATTCTTCTGACAACGTTTTACTAAAATACTAAAACAGGTAGTAGTAATGATGACTTTTTACTTAAGTGTCAGAGACCACTTCTTTAACTTGAGTGAATAAGTGTAGTCAGTACTTCAACTTCCAAGTCTTTTTAAACATGAGTAGAGGCCTACCTGTAGGCCTACTTCTGCTTGAGTGAAGGATGTGTGTACTTTTGCCATCTCTATATTCTGCGTAATGAGGCTTGTAGTTTCTAGGGTGGTGCTACGGTATGAAACCAAAATGCTTTTAAATTATTTAAAAAAATATAGATATTTTTACAGTTTTTGGTACAGATCCATCTTTAACTGCCCTTTTTCCTATCACATGAAACGACTTCCTCGGGTTTCCAGAACGTTCAGTTACCTTGACCTCTGCGTCCTCATCCCCGTCCACTTCAATCAGGGTGTACTTCCCAGGATGCGACTGGAATTTACCACGGTCACTCCAGTTGTTCTTCGTTTTCTCTTTAAACTTTTTCTCAAACATTTTGACGGATGATTCTGCGTTGGGTAGTTCAGACAGGTTGGACTGTCCCGATTCGCCCTGGCAGAAAAGAAGAAAAAAACGGTTTATACTAGTTAAAGACAATATAGTACTATTGGCTACCTGTAGGCAATTAATTTCAAATCTTACCACTCTCCCCCATCGGGTCCAACAATAGTACTGGGAATCTGATAGGATGACTTGGATGACGTAAAACTTGTTGTTGTTGTGACCGATATTGGTCTGGTTCAGCATACAGTCATAATCCTCGTAGATCTGTTGAATGACAAACCGCAACACACGACAATCTGAAAAAGTGCGGCCCGGTTGATTCATATGTAGGCTAACCGCTGCATCTTCACATCTTTATCTCACCTCTCCTTCAACGTTGCAGTGTTGGTCAATCTTCTTGGCCTTCACCTGTGGTCCTGCCGCCTTCAGGGCCTCTTTGGCGGAGGTGAAGGCGTCTTTGGGTTTCTCTGGTTCCTCCTGCTTCACCTTTTTAGTCCCTGTCTTCTTGGCAGATGCCGCTGCCCGTCTCTTCGGCGCCATATCCTCCCTCTGTAATCACCCTCCTGTAAACGCACGGTAGTATTCTCTCATGAAAAATTTAGCAAAACTAAAAGTGTATAATGAAATCTACGCCCCTGCCTTCTTCCATCTGAGTTGTGGGAGCTCACGTCATGGGGCAAGCTCGGGCATGCCTGCTATCGCCTCTGATGCTGTAGTGCCAGACAGCCTTGCAGGACAACACTGTACGATGGCCACTCAAGGCACTTTACCCGAACCGCCCTGCCTTGCAAGTTACATGACACGCTGCATGCAGATGCGGTGTGTGCGGGGGGCACACACCGCACAGGGCAGGTGTTGAAAACAGTTAAACTTTTATAGACGAAGCGGCCGCTTGAAATGACCAATCATAACGAAGACAGACCTAGTGATCACTGATCAGCTGATTAGTGATCACTAACAGACATCTTAAAATCAGAAGAAATTATGTTAGAAGAAATCTAGGACTAGTCATGGGTTCTAATCGTATATGTCACGCTAATAAAGCCGTCGCATGTCGATATAAAACGCAAAGGTATCTTTTCTAGCGTAGACTAACGTGTTCACGGCCTCCCAGCTAGCTACTGTTGCTAGATAGCTAATAGTATTACACTGCACAACATATCAGCGTGCAAGCAATCATCCATAGCCTAGTATAAGTAAACGTTTTTAGGAGTGTTAGCTTTATGTGAACATTACTAGGTCTATTCAGCGACACGCAATTGCGTGTCGCTTTAAAGTAACGTTAACGTTACTTATGGTTTAACTATAATTTTGGCACCATTGCTAGCAATCCTGCTCGAAATTTGATTGTGGCTCAATGTCCAGCTGGTCGCCAGCTTGTTCCGCAGTAAATATGCTTACATATCTTACTGAAAAATACATTTGAAACAACTGACATCGCACGCAAGAACTATTTAAAAACAAATTACTCACTTTTATCTGCGCAACCGATTTAGGTGCTTGGGCAGGGACACCCACACTGCGCGAGCTGTCAGCTGTCAAGAGACTTGAGCAGAAACACGCACTGAGTTAGACTACTAAGGCTGAAACTAGTTCGGTCACGAACACAGTCATAACCAAATTTAAGAGGTATTCCCTATGAAGTTTAAACGATGCACAAGGCGGATACTGGAAGATCTTCTGGGTGTGTTCAAACCCGGAACACACCTCCAATCAAAGGTCGTTTCGAACAAAGAGCTGATCGTGCTAATTCTAATAACTTCATTTGGTCTGAGACTTTAGTTCAGACCAAATACTTTTATTCATAGCCTATTAAATATACAATGAAAAAAGGTCATTAAATGACCTTGGCCTGTATGTAGTCAAACTTTATCATATGACATGAAATATTGGCTACATTACAGTTCAATTCAATTCCAGTTGATTGGTCACATACATAACCATAACCAAATTCTTGGTTCAACCATTTTTATATCTAACCTACCGTTCATATAATAATGAATAGATATATAGATATAAATAAAGTGTTGATGGCTGTTTGAAATTTGCAGTAAATTTAATGTCCTCTATAAGCTAGATTCTAGTTTATAGAGTTTGTAATATTGGTACAAATATTACAGTAATAAAGTAATGCTAATGTATTTCATTCAATTCACATCTGCGTTTTTTTGATGTTGTTGCCCACTAAATCCACAAGATGTCAGTGTTGCATCACAAGTGCGACCCTGTAAGCATTGAGCCGTCCACATACCACTTACCCTAGTTTCCAATCGTTTTTTTTATGTGTGTGTGTGTATCCTACAAGCCTTTTTGAAGGTTATATTATCATAGTGTGATGCTTGGTACTGTATTGCACTTGTTTTTTGTGGTGTAAAAACTAACTGGTGAATCATATTTAATCCAGTGTTTTGATGGGGTTTATAATATGACTAGCAAATACATACTCAACTGTTTAGGTATTCGTTCAGAATGTACATTTGTTATTTCCTTTAGCCCAAACAAAGTATGCCACAAGTGCGGACATTGAAGAACAGGTAAGAATGAAATGTTCTAGCATGTTCTCATCAGCTGTGTCTAGGAGAATCGAAGACAGTGAATTTGGATCATCTTGAAATGTCATGTTGTTAAATGCTGGAAAAGGCCAACCGTTTAGAGAATGTGAACCACTTGGAAGGAATTCAGATGGTTAGCTACATATGCAGAAGGCTCCAGGGTGATGGTATTCAGTAATTAAATGTCACAAGTCTAATTCACCTTTCCCCACTGTGATTCAAGCAAACAAGGAGTCGATGACAGAGTGTGTATCCATGCAACTGGAACACAGAAGCTGTCATGATTTCGGTTGAGAGTTTGGGCCATAACAACCACATGTGCTGTACCGTTTGTGTATGTTGTTAGAGTTGAAAGCATCTATAGAAGATTCTATGCTAAACTTACATCGGTGTCTCTTCGTCTTGTGAAAAAACACAGTCAAACCACTGGTAGTTTCCATATTAATAAAAAACACATTTTATTTACAATAATTACAAGAAAAACACAAACCGGTTCACCAAAATCTACATGAAAAACATCTCGTATATATTACATTTAACAGATTTACTATTATTTAATCCATGTCACCAGTAGAATGGTCAATAAAAAGGGCTATACTGAATTTTGATTGGCATTATTTAATTGGCCTTTTTCAAAACCACTACTAGTCAGAGAACAAAAAAAACGAGAATCGGGACATTGTACTCACAGCACTCAGAGGACCTCCTAATATCTGAAACACCTGATTCTTGACTAGTGATTATAGAGCTCAGTGGAAGTGTACCACGCTTGACAGGCGGAGCCTCCTTCCTGCTCATAAGGAGGAGGTTGTGGAGTCCACCACCTCTCGTCCGTTACACACCGTCGGCACAATGTTGGCAGCCGACACTGCAACGACAGAACAGGTTTGTGATTATTCACAGGCGACTCAAGCACAGGCGACTCAAGCACAGGCGACTCAAGCACAGGCGACTCAAGCACAGGCGACTCAAGCACAGGCGACTCAAGCACAGGCGACTCAAGCACAGGCGACTCAAGCACAGGCGACTCAAGCACAGGCGACTCAAGCACAGGCGACTCAAGCACAGGGGTTAGCATAGAGCAGGGGGCCTTCAGCCCTCGTCCTCGGGGGTCTCTGCATGTTCTACAAGATGTCTCCCTGCTCCTACACACCTGATACTAATGAATGGGCTCTTATCAAGCTCTGTGGAAGCCTGGTAATGATTGTTAATTTCAATCAGGTGTGCTGGAGGAGGGAAACGTCTAAAACATGCAGGACAGTGGCCTCTGAGGACCAGGGCTGAACCCCCTGGCATTGTGACTCATACAAGAGGTGTGGTCTCGGGGAGTTACAGCAACACAGCACCCCTGAATCAGACCAGTATTCTCCTAGTTCACTCATTTGGAAACCAATAACTCTTCCATGTAACTTCTGACACCGTCTCCTAACTGGAAGCGAGCGTATGACTATCCCGTCTGTAGCACTCTGTGTCGTAGGAACGTGGTCAGTTTACACAACGTAACAGAAGTGAGTTTGACGGGTTCAGTGTGGACAGGGAGTATCCAAGTTGATAGTCAGACGCTCACGTCCAGTTAGGACATGGTGAGAGACTATTCTGACGATGCTGAGGATTGCGCTGATGCAGGCCGGCTGTGTGCAGGATGCAGGCCGGCTGTGTGCAGGATGCAGGATGCAGGCCGGCTGTGTGCAGGATGCAGGCCGGCTGTGTGCAGGATGCAGGCCGGCTGTGTGCAGGATGCAGGCCGGCTGTGTGCAGGATGCAGGCCGGCTGTGTGCAGGATGCAGGCCGGCTGTGTAGAGGTACCTTGGGAGAAGCTGGAGCCGGGGCCAGTGGTGACGCTGAAACGAGTGGTGGGCACCCTGAGGGTGGTGATGTTCTTCTGGGGCTGGAACAGGATGATGTGGACCTTGGGGGTGAACAGGCAGCCCAGCACCACCGAGCCACTTAGGCTGACCGAGATACACATGGTGGTGGTCTGCACCTGGGGGGGGGGGGAAGGGTGGTGAGGTGGAGGGGAAGAGAGGGGGAGGAGTGGGGGGGGGGTGATGGGGTTAGGGGTAGGGGAGGAGGGGTGAAGGGAGGTAGGAGTGTAGGAGTGTAGAGGTGGAGGGGAGGAGGAGAGGTGAAAGGGAGGTAGGAGTGTAGGAGTGTAGAGGTGGAGGGGAGGAGGAGAGGTGAAGGGAGGTAGGAGTGGAGGAGTGGAGGGGAGGAGGAGGGGTGAAGGGAAGTAGGAGTGTAGGAGTGTAGAGGTGGAGGAGGAGAGGTGAAGGGAAGTAGGAGTGTAGGAGTGTAGAGGTGGAGGGGAGGAGGAGAGGTGAAGGGAGGTAGGAGTGTAGGAGTGTAGAGGTGGAGGGGAGGAGGAGAGGTGAAGGGAAGTAGGAGTGTAGGAGTGTAGAGGTGGAGGGGAGGAGGAGAGGTGAAGGGAAGTAGGAGTGTAGGAGTGTAGAGGTGGAGGGGAGGAGGAGAGGTGAAGGGAGGTAGGAGTGTAGGAGTGTAGAGGTGGAGGGGAGGAGGAGGGGTGAAAGGGAGAAAGGGTGTATGGGTTGAAAAGGAAGAGATGGTTTTTAAAGGGTTAATAGTGCACCTCATATGCACCACAACAACACAGCACAACCCTCTGAAGACACAGGGAGGTTCCATGGCAGAGCCATGATATTAGATGGCAGATATTAGAACAGTTTAAAAGAGGGATCATTAATATTGCTCTGTACAGCTTTCAAATGGGCCCTTAATTTCCTTTTATAATTTACCTGTTTGCTGTAAACCTAATGTCAGTATTATAATCCAGCATTTAGACTTTCTCTGCAACAAAGTAGGATTGCGTTGATGCTGCCAGCATACTTCTGAGGGTGGTGTGAACAAGATTTTGATTTGCCTGTCAGTCAATTCCTCATCTCATCCTTAGCTCACTTCACTCCCCGCCTCTCTCTCCATCCATCCATCCCTCTCTCTCTCCATCCCTCTCTCTCTCCATTCCTCTCTCCATCCCTCTCCACCTCCCTCCCTTCCTCCTCCCTCTCTCCCTCCCCTCCCTCCATCCGCCCACATGCGTGTTTAGATGTCATCAGATTTCAATCCGAAGATATTTTTCTTTCATTTTTTACAAAATGACTGTCACAGTATGTGCATCTCAATGTTGCATGATGGGAACTGTATACATCTTGCCAGAATCCCGGCTATAATTTTGCCAGAAACAGCAGCTGTGTTTCTCCATCTCTATGAATACTAATTTCAATATTAGCATTAGGTGGTCATGGAGGGCTGATCTGTAAACACTTTGCTTGGGACACGACCGGGGCCTGATCAGACCACTGGCCTCGTTCTCGTCAACACCACAGTACCAACTCTGTACATGTGTCCTGCACAGGAGTCCTTCTCAAGAGTGTGAGCTGTGTTCCTCATGTGATTGCAAAATGTAAATCTAAACTTCAACTGAAACGTAAACAGAACTGGATGTAACAGCTCGTGTGATGAGTCTACTGAGAGACTCGACTCATGTCTGAGCAGACTCTCAAAATCAAAACAAAATCTCTCAAAATTAACAAAAGAGCAGTCGTCTGCTGGTCCAGCATCACCGACGGGCATGAAGACCCTCTGTTCTGTGTTCTAGAATAGTGTTCTGTGTTCTAGAATAGTGTCCAGTGTTCTGTGTTCTAGAATAGTTTCCGGAGCTCTGTGTTCTAGAATAGTGTTCTGTGTTCTAGAATAGTGTCCAGTGTTCTGTGTTCTAGAATAGTGTTCTGTGTTCTAGAATAGTGTCCAGTGTTCTGTGTTCTAGAATAGTGTCCAGTGCTTTGTGTTCTAGAATAATGTCCAGTGTTCTGTGTTCTAGAATAGTGTCCAGCAACACAGGAACGATGACAGTGTTGCATAGGAATGAGGCACTAAGTGGTTTCAATAATGCAGTAGATGGTTCTTGTGGAGAGTAGAGGATAGTGCCTGGAGATGTAGAGCAGAGGTCTGGACTCAGACCAGCGGGCGGTCTGACACGGTCTAGACCGCTGCTCTGAGCGCGGGAGCATGCATGTCTTTGTTCATGTGTAAATGTTTCGTAATCATTCCCTGATGGGTTTTCACAAGGTGACAAGGTGCTACACTAGAGATGTTTCATCTGCTGCTGGAATAGGATGGCAAACACTTGTTTTTCATGAAGGTTAGTAAAGCAGAGCTCCTCCCCCCTCCTCCCCCCCTGGGTATGGAGAATCTTTAATATTTTATTAAATAATCAAATGTGCCGTTCATGCTTCAGTGAATCATATTTTGTTAGCTTTAACAATTCATCCCAGACAACATGCAAATTAATCTGTGATTATTCTAACAGAAAGTTCAAAAATCTCAGAACTGTGACAATATTCTAAGAATGAGTGTTCAACTAGGGTAACACAGCCCAAAAATGTCCCTTCACAGTATGTATAAAAAAAAAAGTCATTTAAAAAAATATAAATAAGAAATGAAACTCGGTTGACCCGTCGTGCCACTCCCATTGTTCCATAGGTGATTTCTGCTGGGTCACAGAGCTGTGTTGAGATACTATAATCCCCCGCTCAGATGTCCCTCCCTCCCCCCCTTTGTCTTGCCCGTGGGGCCCCGGAGGCAGGGCCCCCCAGGGCCCCCCCACGGAGGCAGGGCCCCCCAGGGCCCCCCCACGGTCCCCCATCGCAGGGACACAGCTGGAACCACGCGTCCCTCTCTTTCACACTCCATTCCACACAGCTACGCACGCGGACAAACAGGAAGGGACATCCTGTCCCTGCCTGCTTTCTCCTGGCTATCCTCACTCATGCTCTGTGTCTGCAGAGGTAAGCCCCCCCCACCCCCCTCTCCCCCCTCTCTCCAAGCACTCAGAGGAGACCCTCGGGGGATGAAACACCTCAGGATCCCTGGATCTCACTCTCTGGTTTAAACTCTCCGTGTCAGAAAATGTCTGTCAGTAGTCCAGTTTGACCCAGGACTAACCCATCTGCCTAGCCCCTCACAGCATGATAACAATCCTTCAGAAAATAGATGTGTACATACACGTGCACGCACCTGTTTAGTACGTTACACGTGTTCTTGAGATCACATTCCTCGCGATGAACACGTCGTTATGGTAACGAGAAAATAATGAGCCGTTTATTATTATTTTTCTTTTTATTATTATTTGGCTGTATAATAAAAAGCTTTTGAATGTTTTCCGGCATCTGTAATCCTATCAGTACCGTTCCTGTCAGAGGAACCACTTGCACACACAAGGTTCAGATGAAACCATGCTATTAATCCTCCAAGAGGAATTGCGTTTAGGGATTTTTAGGGGATGTTTACGGTATGCTACGTGTGATTGTGATCAAGTCAACAACTTGTTTTTTTCTGTTCCACTTATTCAAGCCCGGCAATTGGCAGGATAGGATCTTCCCATAGTGTTTGTTCTCAACTGGAACAGCTTTCTCAAACACATGAAAAGAAAGTGGCTGCTTTTATCATGGGTAAAGACAGTCGATCAAAGGGATTTGATATCTGTCATCTCAACTCACTGCCAGGTGCTGGGAAAGAGAAGATTCAATAAACTCACGTTGTCTGACTTCTGCTTTAGGGACACAACAACCAACTTTCTTTTGTTCCCCAGGCGGTGGGGGTGCATGGGGTGCATCTTGATGAATTGTCACGGAAAATAAGCCCTACTTAAAAGGAAGCTTGTGTGAGCTTGTGTATTAAAAAATTAAAAAATTAACGGAGGAATGCAGCAAAGTTCATGAGTGGTTATTTTGGTCTGGTAACTAACCACCAGGCATACTATTAGATACTCAAAGAAATAGAATAAGTGTAAAAAAGAAAAAGAAGGCAGTGCTAAGTCAAGTGAAAGAGAGAGTTTGGTTTCTCTGTTTTGACATATACATAGTGAGATAAAAACTCACTGTGTATATGTGAGTTTAACTACTGCCAAGGCCTAACCTCAGCAGCCTGGGTTCGAATCTGGCCCAGGACCTTTGCTGCATGGCCCCCCCCTCTCTCTCTCTCCCCCCCCTCTCTCTCTCTCCCCCCTCTCTCCTCCCTCTGCCCTGAACATGAACTGTCTCTAGTAAATGAAGCATGAAAACGGCAAAATGAAAAATAATAAAAATATAAAACAGACCAGAGCCCTTCTTCCTAACAGACTCACCCTGTAGTCGCTGGCGGTCACGTAGAAGATGGGCTGGAAGGCCAGCCAGATGATGCAGGTGGTGTACATGGTGAACCCGATGAACTTGGCCTCGTTGAAATTCTCCGGACACTTCCTGGTCTTGAAGGCGTAGACGGTGCAGAGGATGATGAGGATGCAGTTGTAGGTGAGTGACAGCAGCATGCTGGAGTCCTTGCTGTTGCACTTGAGCGTGACCACGTCCCTCCTCTCGGGACTCACCTCCTTGCGGACGCCCGGAGCCTCCACCAGGAGCCACACCACCACCACCACCAGCTGGCAGGAGATGAGCGCCCCGCAGATGGCCACCTGGGAGGCGGGGCTGATGAAGCGGGGACGCTGGGCGCCGTCCTTCACCCCGCTGAAGATCCGGGCGATGCGGTTGGTCTTGGTGAGGAGAGCAGAGTAGCACACGGCGAAGGAGGTGCCCAGGCCCAGACGGCGCAGCGTGCACACGGACGCGGACGGCTTGGCGATGTAGATGAAGGTCATGCTGTAGCACATGAGCGCGCCCAGCAGCAGGATGTAGGACAGCTCGCGCCCGCTGGCCTTCACCACGGGGGTCTCGTTGTGCTTGAGGAAGAGACCGATGATGAAGAGCGTGCAGAGCATGCCCAGGCAGGAGATGATGACCGGCCCGATCGCCCAGGCGTCCTCCCAGCGGATGTACTCCTCCGGCAGGTCGTAGCAGCCCGTCAGGTTGGCCAGGGGCCACTGACCGAAGCTGCAGTCGGCGCAGGTGAACTCGTCCAGCAGGTACTGGTAGGACTGGCAGGGGATGCAGATCCAACAGCACACCTCTCCGGGCTGCATGCTCTTCACCTCGTTCTTCCGGCATGGGTCGCTGCACTGGGAGGTGGGCAGCCCTGTTCCGCCCAGGGATCAGGCTGGTGTTCAGGGTCAGGATCTGGGCCCAGTAGCCCACCTTGCGGTAGACAAAGCGGCTGTCTTCTCGGTGGTAGTGGAAGATGTTGTGTACCGGCCCAGACTGTCACCGAAGCCGTCGAAACGAACAACGTTCTCCGTGTCGGCAGGGCGGAAGGGTGCTGGGATGGAGGAGACAGGAAGAGAGGGAGGAGGAAAGGGAGGAGGAAAGGGGAGGAGGAGAGGGGAGGAGACAGAGAGGGGAGGAGGAGAGGGGAGGAGGAGAGGGGAGGAAACAGGAAGAGAGGGAGGAGGAGAGGGGAGGAGGAGAGGGAGGAGGAGGAGGAGAGGGGAGGAGGAGAGGGGAGGAAGGAGAGGGAGGAGGAGGAGAGGGAGGAGGAGAGGGGAGGAGGAGAGGGGAGGAGACAGGAAGAGAGGGAGGAGGAGAAGGGAGGAGGAGAGGGAGGAGGAGAGGGGAGGAGGAGAGGGGAGGAGGAGAGGGAGGAGGAAGGGGATGAGGAGAGGGGAGGAGACAGGAAGAGAGGGAGGAGGAGAGGGGGAGGAGGAGAGGGGAGGAGGAGAGGGTGGAGGAGAGGGGAGGAGGAGAGGGGAGGAAGAGAGGGGAGGAGACAGAGAGGGGAGGAGACAGAGAGGGAGGACAGGGGAGGAGGAGAGGGAGGAGGAGAGGGAGGAGGAGGAGGAGAGGGGAGGAGGAGAGGGGAGGAGGAGAGGGAGGAGGAGGAGAGGGAGGAGGAGAGGGGAGGAGACAGGAAGAGAGGGAGGAGGAGAAGGGAGGAGGAGAGGGAGGAGGAGAGGGGAGGAGGAGAGGGGAGGAGGAGAGGGAGGAGGAAAGGGGAGGAGGAGAGGGGAGGAGACAGGAAGAGAGGGAGGAGGAGAGGGGAGGAGGAGAGGGGAGAGGAGAGGGTGGAGGAGAGGGGAGGAGGAGAGGGGAGGAGAGAGGGGAGGAGGAGAGGGAGGAGACAGAGAGGGAGGACAGGGGAGGAGGAGAGGGGAGGAGGAGAGGAGGAGAGGGAGGAGACAGAGAGGGAGGAGAAGAGGGGAGGAGGAGGGGGAGGAGGAGAGGGGAGGAGACAGAGGGGAGGAGGACAGGGGAGAAATTAAAGGGTTATCTCCTCGGTAGACTCATTAGTTTCAGACTTTTCAGTTGATTGTGTTTTCCTTCCACAGATACTGAGTGCTCAGAGTGTGCATGTGACGATATGAGGATGATTTCCATTCTTTCTTTTCACTTCGTCATTGTATATTTTTTAATCTATCAGAATATCTCACAAAATTGTATTTCCTTTACATCCAAATGAGCAGTGGCTGCTATATTGGACACAGATGTGAACATCGCATTAACATAATTGAAGCCAGGCTTCTTGGCTAACACAATCTGATTGCACTTGACCTGGAATAAAAATCTCCAAGACAGTCTTCATTGGTTGGAAATGTTTATATTCCAGGTCCGTCTACTGAGGGTTGAGACAATGTCAATTCAATGAATTTACGTGTATTAAAAAGAGTGCTCCTGGTACAATATACTGTATGTTATTTGTTATTTTACATACAATATATGTATACAATATATGCCTATATACAGTAGGCATAAGAACACTAAAATATCCTGTATACATGTCACAGATTTGGAGACACGCTAATTGAATGCACGTCTAGAAGGTGTGTAAGTAGCAGCTACACAGAGAACCTCATGAAACTGAAGCGGGTTTCAAAGTGCATCACCAGTGATTTGTGATCCCCCCCCAGCTGTTCTGCCTTCTCCGTGACCATGTCCATATCCTCAAGGGCATTCGGAGACAAGGGTCTTGTAATCCACCTCAATCTCACCCGACAGCACCTCCCCTCCGGAGTTTCATCTCACTCCCACGGACGCTTGAGATAGATGGACTGAAGCAGATGGACTGAAGCAGTGCTTCATGGTCTACAAACACCCCCATCTTCCCACCCCTCCCTCCCCCTCCCTCCCTCCCCCACCCCTCCCTCCCCCACCCTCCCTCACCCACCCATCCTGCCCACCCTCTCTCCCCCACCCCTCCCATCCCCTACCCTCCCTCCCTCACCCACCCTCCCTCACCCACCCACCCTCCCCACCCTCCCTCCCCCACCCTCCTCACCCACCCACCCACCCTCCTTCCCTCCCCCTCCCTCACCCACCCTCCCTCCCCACCCTCCTCTCCCTCACCCACCCATCCTCCGCACCCTCTATCCCTCACCCACCCATCCTCCCCCACCCTCCCTCCCTCCCCCACCCTCCCTCCCTCCCCACCCTCCCTCCATCCCCCACCCTCACCTCCCCCACCCCCCTCCTCCCCCATCCTCCCCACCCAACGTTCCCTCCTCATCAACACCCTCTAGAACAGACGATCAAAAACTCCATTTAGGGATAAGGTTCAGTCGGTAAAGGTGTGTTATCAACATTTTGTTGAAGCGAATGTTTATATATAATCGCTCTTTTACAGTTCACAGTTATCTCTGGCAGCACCTGTATGATGCAGTAATGCCTGTGCACTGATGAGAGTGTTCCTATGATCCTTATCTGACATTTTCAAATCACTTCCCACACTCTGAGTTAGATGCGTTGACAAAAACAGCTTGGAAGCTTGAGGCTGAAAATGGATGTTTCATCTCGGTAAATTGAATCATTACAAGCTGTTATCTACACCAGCAGCATGAATCCCTTACAAGCTGTTATCTACACCAGCAGCATTAAAACAACTGGGATTAGTGTTGGACCATTTCCATATCTCCCTGTGAGCCGGTGTAATAGCAGCTACTGCTACAATAGTTCTGAGTTGATGTGCTGTAATTATACTTATCGGTAAAAGTGGTACTTAGGTAGGTAGAATATACGAGAAGATAACCTGGAGTGTTTCTGTTTTGTTAAAACTCTGGATGAAAAGGATCAACAGATTAATAGTGGGGATAAGGAAAGGAAGGTCCTAAAGATTTGACAGAGCTGATGATATTGACCAGATCGAATCAGATTTTTTCAACTATTATTTTAACAGTTTTAACAGGCCTTTTTTGACGGGGCAGCAATTAGAATATAAACTGGGCTATAACTGCATAACTAAACGCAAATGTTTAACGTTCTTTTCAAAGCACCTACCGTCGAACTTGGCCTTCAGGATGTAGTCTCTGTAGAACTTGCGTCCGTTTCCAGGCTTCAGCGCCTCACACACCTTGGTGGAGTTGGGGGCACAGCGCTTGTCTCATGTTGTGGAGCGCCTGGGCCATGGCGTACACTGCGTTCACCACAAACATGATCTTGGACTCGGGCTCGAACAGCCCATCCTTCAGTGAGTGCTTGCCACAGCCCAGGTCGTGCAGCTGCACTGAAGCGGTTCTCCCAGAATTCCCTGAACCAGGGGTTGCGCGTGTTGTTGTAGGGGTTGAGGCTGGTGAAGTAGTCGTTGAACTGAGGGATGGGGTAGGACGCCAGCTCGATGGTGAAGGCCCCATTGGCCACCGCCTCGCTGCCCTCACCACACTCTCCTGCGCCCCCCAGCCGTCGCTCGCCACCCAGATGAAGCTCACGTTCATGCGGTTGGCCGCCACCAGCAGCTCCCTGGCGTCCTCGCTGCGCTGTGAACAGGATGACCACCTTGGCGTTTGGACTTCTGCTGCAGGGAGCGGATGACCCCCTCGTAGCTCCAGCGGCTCATGGAGCGGCTTGACCTTGGCGGCCGTGGCGATGCAGATCTGCCGGGCGCGGGCCTCCTGCTGGAAGGCGTCGATGCCCGTCTCGCCGTAGTCGCCCTCCGAGGCCACGGTGGACACGTAGGTCCAGTTGAAGTAGCGCAGGATCTCCGCCATGGCCTTGGCCTGGTAGAAGTCCGGGGGCACGGTGCGGGCGAAGTAGTCGTAGCGGGTCTTGTCGCTCAGCTTGGCGCTGGTGGAGGCATAGCTGATCTGGGGGATCTGGAAGAGGCGGAGGAGGTTGGCCACCTGGGGAGGGAGGAGGGAGGGAGGGGGGGAGGGAGGGGGGGAGGGAGGGAGGGAGGGAGGGAGGGGGGGAGGGAGGGAGGGAGGGGGGGAGGGAGGGAGGGAGGGGGGAGGGGGGAGGGAGGGGGGAGGAGGGAGGGGGGGAGGAGGGAGGGAGGGAGGGAGGGAGGGGGGGGAGGGAGGGAGGGAGGGGGGGAGGGAGGGAGGGAGGGGGGAGGGAGGGGGGGAGGGAGGGAGGGGGGAGGAGGGGGGAGGGAGGGAGGGGGGGGAGGGAGGGGGGGAGGGAGGGAGGGAGGGAGGGAGGGGGGGGGAGGGAGGGAGGAGGGAGGGAGGGGGGGAGGGGGGGAGGGAGGAGGGAGGGAGGGAGGGAGGGAGGGAGGGAGGGAGGGAGGGAGGGAAGGAGGGAGGGGAAGAAAGAACGAGAAAGTGTGAGAACAATACAGAAAGAGATAGTGAGAGTGAAAGCAGTAGAGAGAGAGAGAGGTAGAGAGATGGACAGAGGAAAAGAGAGAGGAGAGAGAGAGAGAGAGAGAGAGAGAGAGAGAGAGATGAGAGAGAGAGAGAGAGAGAGAGAGAGAGCTATGGTTATAAATGTTGTGTTTGATGATGGTTATTGTTTTAACAAAGCAAGTAAAGTAAGACAGCGCACTGTTCTAATATTTCACTGAGAGAAAAAATGATAACATAAACTGCACTGACACCATTCACAAAACATACTATATCAATGTAGATACAGTATACTGTACATTTGTACTTCTTTGTACATCAGATCTTTTTCCGATCGCATGAATAGTTCCTGGGGTTGATATAGGCTTCGGGGGCAGCTTGCCTGTGTAGCTTTACCCCCAACCTGTCATATCGGATCAGCCAACCTGTCAACACGGCCCATCAATCAACTACAGAAATATGTTACAGTATCTGGCGTTCTAGTAGAATGATGCAAGATGTTTTATCATTATAAGGATGCTGAACCACAGATCTGTACTTTTGGAGAGAAATAAAAAGAGAAAGCAATCCCAAAAAATAAAAATCTAACCGTTTAAGACAGTTTGTCTGAAAAGTGTTCAAGGTCACAGAGTTGCTGTCATCGTTTGTGTTTTCGTTAAACTGCTTTGATTTTACAAGCGTTGATTGGGATACTGCATTTATTTTTTCGGGATTATCAATCTAAATTAATTAACTGACTAATAAAGTACATTTTTAAAACTCTAACTTAGATTTTACTGGGGGCACAGCAGATTTATACTGGGGCACGTGCCCCAGTAAAAAGGCTCTAACAACGCCTCTGCTTCAAACCTTCCAGAGGAGTCCACAAATAGAAGCTTCAGAATGAACGCTAAGTGGTGGCACCGCAGCAACTTCGATCCTGCTCCGATGGCAGCCTGTTGTCGATAGCAACAGAGCTGCAATTGACTTGCGTCTAGATCCCCACCAAGCACAGCCAGGAAGTGTTTGTTATGATTGCAAGCTTCTGAATGCAAGCTTAATGTATATATCAGCAATATACAGACACTCTCTCTCACAAACACACCCACGCCCAAGCACGCACACTCAAGGTGATGGGCAGATCTACTCTGTCAGCAGGAGACTGGATAACAGATGATGGATTGCACGGGCGCTCCAAGATGTTCCAGTTGTGAGGTTGAGGTAAGAAACTCATTTACACTGGAGGGGGTCGCAAAACAGTTTTCTGCTGAATCAGCATGTTCAGGTGTTTGAAGTACCTCAGTGAGCTAGAAGTCCTAACTGCTGGTGACAGGCATGTTACTGTCGATGAAGCACCAGTGTTGAGATTCTTCCCGCGTATCTATCTTCAACATCCAGCGTGTTTTAAGTGAAGAGAGGTGACATTTTTGTTTTCAAGTGTTCTTTTTTTTATTTTATTATTAACTATTATTCTCTCTACTGGAATGAACGGGCAACATGTTGTCAGACTGAAGATGAAAGCTGTATCTGTGTAGTGGTGCTGTGATTACTAAGCTGAGATCTTGTGTTTGTGTTTGTAGTTTCATTTAGAGTTTGAAGAGGTTTGATCTTGATCCGGGCAGGATTTTTAAGATAGTATTGCTTGCCTTGTGTTTTTAGCAATCGCCTGTGTCCTTGGAGAGATTCTACACCGCAAAAACTGTACATCTAACCGAGAAACTGTACATCTAACCGAGAAACTGTACATCTAACCTAGAAACTGTACATCTACGAGGAAACTGTACATCTACGAGAAACTGTACATCTACGAGAAACTGTACATCTACGAGAGTGATCATCTAGTTTTTAGATTTAAATCTAGTCTGATTTGTTTCTAGTGGGAATGACTAATCTAGTGCTGGCCCTTTGACCCTCATTTGAAGTAAACACATTATTTGAATACATCTCATCAAATGAAATTCACTGCACTGGCAGCCACATGTACTTGTCTTAAGCACAAGAAAGCTCCTAAATAAAATATTTGCACTTAAATTGGCAGGCAAAAAGGGGATTTCTGTAGTGTAGCAGATAGCTCAGAGGGCATCCAGTAGGAAAGATGGCCGTGGGCATTCTTTAAAACTCCATTCACCAACTGTCGCTAGTTTGGTCAAAGTCAGCCGTCCTCGTCGGAGAGAGACTCCAGGATGGCAGTCGAACACGAGAAACCCTGAGGGGGGGGCTGTGAGAAGCAGACAGAGGGCATCATCCAAACCTTCATCCCTGTCCTCCTCATCCCAGACCTTCATCCCTCACACCTCATCCCAAACCTTCATCCCTCTCCTCCTCATTCCCAGACCTTCATCCCTGTCCTCCTCATCCCAAACCTTCATCCCTGTCCTCCTCATCCCAGACCTTCATCCCTGTCCTCCTCATCCCAGACCTTCATCCCTGTCCTCCTCATCCCCAGACCTTCATCCCCTGTCCTCCTCATCCCAGACCTTCATCCCTGTCCTCCTCATCCCAGACCTTCATCCCTCACACCTCATCCCAAACCTTCATCCCTGTCCTCCTCATCCCAGACCTTCATCCCTGTCCTCCTCATCCCAGACCTTCATCCCTGTCCTCCTCATCCCAAACCTTCATCCCTGTCCTCCTCATCCCAGACCTTCATCCCTGTCCTCCTCATCCTAGACCTTCATCCCTGTCCTCCTCATCCAGACCTTCATCCCTGTCCTCCTCATCCTAGACCTTCATCCCTGTCCTCCTCATCCCAGACCTTCATCCCTGTCCTCCTCATCCCAGACCTTCATCCCTCACGCCTCAACCCAAGACCTTCATCCCTGTCCTCCTCATCCCAGACCTTCATCACTCACGCCTCATCCCAGACCTTCATCCCTGTCCCTCCTCATCCAGACCTTCATCCCTCACGCCTCATCCCAGACCTTCATCCCTCACGCCTCAACCCAGACCTTCATCCCTGTCCTCCTCATCCCAGACCTTCATCCCTGTCCTCCTCATCCCAGACCTTCATCCCTGTCCTCCTCATCCCAAACCTTCATCCCTCACGCCTCATCCCAGACCTTCATCCCTGTCCTCCTCATCCAGACCTTCATCCCTGTCCTCCTCATCCCAGACCTTCATCCCTGTCCTCCTCATCCCAGACCTTCATCCCTGTCCTCCTCATCCCAGACCTTCATCCCTGTCCTCCTCATCCCAAACCTTCATCCCTCACGCCTCATCCCAGACCTTCATCCCTGTCCTCCTCATCCCAGACCTTCATCCCTGTCCTCCTCATCCCAGACCTTCATCCCTGTCCTCCTCATCCCAGACCTTCATCCCTGTCCTCCTCATCCCAAACCTTCATCCCTCACGCCTCATCCCAGACCTTCATCCCTGTCCTCCTCATCCCAGACCTTCATCCCTGTCCTCCTCATCCCAGACCTTCATCCCTGTCCTCCTCATCCCAAACCTTCATCCCTGTCCTCCTCATCCCAAACCTTCATCCCTCACGCCTCAACCCAAGACCTTCATCCCTGTCCTCCTCATCCCAGACCCTTCATCACTCACGCTTCATCCAGACCTTCATCCCTGTCCTCCTCATCCCAGACCTTCATCCCTCACGCCTCATCCCAGACCTTCATCCCTCACGCCTCAACCCAGACCTTCATCCCTGTCCTTCTCATCCCAGACCTTCATCCCTGTCCTCCTCATCCCAGACCTTCATCCCTGTCCTCCTCATCCCAGACCTTCATCCCTGTCCTCCTCATCCCAGACCTTCATCCCCTGGTCCTCCCTCATCCCAGACCTTCATCCCTGTCCTCCTCATCCCAAACCTTCATCCCTGTCCTCCTCATCCCAGACCTTCATCCCTGTCCTCCTCATCCTAGACCTTCATCCCTGTCCTCCTCATCCCAGACCTTCATCCCTGTCCTCCTCATCCTAGACCTTCATCCCTGTCCTCCTCATCCAGACCTTCATCCCTGTCCTCCTCATCCCAGACCTTCATCCCTCACGCCTCAACCCAAGACCTTCATCCTGTCCTCCTCATCCCAGACCTTCATCACTCACGCCTCATCCCAGACCTTCATCCCTGTCCTCCTCATCCCAGACCTTCATCCCTCACGCCTCATCCCAGACCTTCATCCCTCACGCCTCAACCCAGACCTTCATCCCTGTCCTTCTCATCCCAGACCTTCATCCCTGTCCTCCTCATCCCAGACCTTCATCCCTGTCCTCCTCATCCCAAACCTTCATCCTGTCCTCCTCATCCCAGACCTTCATCCCTGTCCTCCTCATCCTAGACCTTCATCCCTGTCCTCACTCATCCCAAACCTTCATCCCTCACGCCTCATCCCAGACCTTCATCCCTGTCCTCCTCATCCCAGACCTTCATCCCTGTCCTCCTCATCCCAGACCTTCATCCCTCACACCTCATCCCAGACCTTCATCCCTCTCCTCCTCATCCCAAACCTTCATCCCTGTCCTCCTCATCCCAGACCTTCATCCCTCACACCTCATCCCCAGACCTTCATCCCTCTCCTCCTCATCCCAAACCTTCATCCCTGTCCTCCTCATCCCAGACCCTTCATCCCTCTCCTCCTCATCCCAAACCTTCATCCCTCACGCCTCATCCCAGACCTTCATCCCTGTCCTCCTCATCCCAGATCTTCATCCCTGTCCTCCTCAATCCCAGACCTTCATCCCTCTCCCTCCTCATCCAAACCTTCATCCCTCACGCCTCATCCCAGACCTTCATCCCTGTTCCTCCTCATCCAAGTCACCTTCATCTTCAACAGTAGGTTTGTATCACAGGGGTGACAATCCAAGTGCTTTATACCTCACTGCCTGGAATTCCAAATATTGAGGTAAAGGGGAATTGCAAGAGGCTTGGATGTGCGGCCTAGCGTTCCTCTGCTTTCTGTAGTTTCACTCCCAACACTGGTGACTAAATATCACTTTGTATTCACGCCGTGCTGCAGCCTTTGGTGTGGTCTCCTGACTGTTAGACGTGCAGCTCATCTCACACAGGTTCAAACTCTGACACATCCAACCCCTCCCTCCTCCCTCCTCCCTCCTCCCTCCTCCCTCCTCCCTCCATCCCTCCCTCCTCCCTCCCTCCATCCCTCCCCCCTCCCTCCCTCCCTCCCTCCCTCCATCCCTCCCTCCCTCCATCCATCCATCCCTCCCTCCCTCCCTCCCTCCCTCCCTCCCCTCCTCATCCCCTCCCTCCCCCCTCCCTCCCCTCCTCCCCCCCTCCCTCCATCCCTCCATCCCATCCTCCCTCCCCCCCTCCCTCCCTCCCTCCATCCTCCCTCCCTCCCTCCCTCCTCCCTCCATCCCTCCCTCCCTCCCTCCATCCCTCCATCCATCCCTCCATCCATCCCTCCCTCCCTCCCTCCCTCCCCTCCCTCCCTCCTCCCTCCTCCCTCCATCCCTCCCTGCCCTCTCTCCCTCCCTCCCTCCCTCCCCCCTCCCCCCTCCCCCCCTCCCCCCTCCCTCCTTCACTAAGAGCAAGCAAACTCATACAAAAACACCACACAAAGACCACAGAGAGAACAGTCTGGAAATAGCAGAGAGCTACACAAACAGTGCTTCATTTGTAAAACAGCAGGAGAAAAAGAACATATAAAGTCCTGAAACTATTGGATTTGGAGTAGAGGTTCACAGTACAGGCGGTTGAAATCAGAATCACCATTGTGACTACACCTGCATATTCCTTCCCCTTTGCCAAGGGAGTATGATGGGATTCAGTATGATGGGATTCACAGTTGGAATGTTTCTGAAATGGAAATCTTGATGTTGCCTCACGGCATGGCCCTGTGCCATTTCAAAGTTACGAAATCACAGGAGATTCTCTGCAGGCAACAAAACTAGAATAGACAGACTCGTATTGAACAGAATGGAGGTACAACGTGTAATATACCTTTGTTATTGCGCTAGCCAGATATGTGTGTGTTGTGTAATACGTGTGACAGCTGGAGTGTAAGGTGTGCAATGACATTTCTCTGTCTCCTTAGAGAGCTGTCTGTCTCCCCTATATATAGGATTCCTGAAACCCAGGAATCCAGCTTGCCTGCCAGCCTATACCATGTCAGGGGTCTGGGTGAGATGACCATGTCAGGAGTCTGGTGAGATGACCATGTCAGGGGTCAGGATGAGCCACACTGAAGCCTGATGCCTCAGAAGGACCGAGAGCCTCAGGACGAGGCCATTCCTAGGACAATCCTAGGACAGGCCTAGGAATGGATCGTGAAAGAAGGAGAGATCGAGAGAAATAGAGAGGCTGGAGAGAGATGGAATCGGGGGATGTAGAAGGAGAGGAGTGAGACTGAGTGGAATTAAGAGAGCAATAGAGACAGAGAGTGAGAGAGGAGATAAGGGAGACAGAGGAGATAAGCAATACAGAGAGGGAGAGGAAGAGAGAAAGGGAAAGGAAGAGCGAGAGAGAGAGAGAGAGAGAGAGAGAGAGGGTGAGAGAGAGAGAGAGAGAGAGAGAGAGAGAGAGAGAGAGAGAGAGAGGGTGAGAGAGAGAGAGAGAGAGAGAGAGAGAGAGAGAGAGAGAGAGAGAGAGAGAGAGAGAGAGAGAGAGAGAGAGAGAGAGAGAGAGAGAGAGAACCTCAAGTAGACGTCATGATTTTTTCAACATGAAAAGCCCATCTGTTTCTCCCAGGAGAGCGTGTCAGTGAGGCTGGGCAGCAGTAACACAGACCTCCCTCAGCACACTCCCTGGGTCAGACCTTCACACACACACGCACACACACACACACACTCCCGCACTCAGACACACACACACACACTCCTGCAGTCAGACACACACACACACACATTCCTGCAGTCAGACACACACACACACACTCCTGCAGTCAGACACACACATTCCTGCAGTCAGACACACACACACACACACACACACTCCTGAACTCAGACACACACACACACACAAGTACCCACGTAGTCCCCCCACATACACAGAAACACACACATACACACAAGCATCCACAGAGCCCCACCCCCCCCGCCCCGCACACACACACCAAAATACACTTATACAGCACATATTTACTTAGTGTATATTTATACTAAATAACATTAAACACAAACACTCACATAGCCCCTTCCCCCCCACACACAGTCACACACACAGTCACACACACAGTCACACACACAGTCACACACACAATCACACACACTCAATAATGAGTTGGCGTTTCAAAGGAAAATGCTATTTTCATCACACATTGATATCCTATTCACAGGTGTGGCTGGAACAGACTACCAAACCATACACAGGAAATTCCATACTTCCAATCGACATTGGTTGAGTCCTCAAGAGTTCAGTTGCCTGGCAACCACCCTTAAAATGTTCCGCCAGGTAGAAATATGACCCGGGTAGATGCCGAGGAGAGAATCTCTCTAATCAAGCAATGCCCTCTTACCCCGCTGCATGGTGATATGCCCTCTTACCCCGCTGCATGGTGATATGGGCTCTTACCCCGCTGCATGGTGATATGCCCTCTTACCCAGCTGCATGGTGATATGCCCTCTTACCCCGCTGCATGGTGATATGCCCTCTTACCCCGCTGCATGGTGATATGCCCTCTTACCCCGCTGCATGGTGATATGCCCTCTTACCCCGCTGCATGGTGATATGCCCTCTTACCCCGCTGCATGGTGATATGGGCTCTTACCCCGCTGCATGGTGATATGGGCTCTTACCCCGCTGCATGGTGATATGCCCTCTTACCCCGCTGCATGGTGATATGCCCTCTTACCCCGCTGCATGGTGATATGGGCTCTTACCCCGCTGCATGGTGATATGCCCTCTTACCCCGCGGCATGGTGATATGCCCTCTTACCCCGCTGCATGGTGATATGGGCTCTTACCCCGCTGCATGGTGATATGGGCTCTTACCCCGCTGCATGGTGATATGCCCTCTTACCCCGCTGCATGGTGATATGGGCTCTTACCCCGCTGCATGGTGATATGCCCTCTTACCCCGCTGCATGGTGATATGCCCTCTTACCCCGCTGCATGGTGATATGCCCTCTTACCCCGCTGCATGGTGATATGCCCTCTTACCCCGCTGCATGGTGATATGCCCTCTTACCCCGCTGCATGGTGATATGCCCTCTTACCCCGCTGCATGGTGATATGCCCTCTTACCCCGCGCATGGTGATATGCCCTCTTACCCCGCTGCATGGTGATATGGGCTCTTACCCCGCTGCATGGTGATATGCCCTCTTACCCCGCTGCATGGTGATATGGGCTCTTACCCCGCTGCATGGTGATATGCCCTCTTACCCCGCTGCATGGTGATATGGGCTCTTACCCCGCTGCATGGTGATATGCCCTCTTACCCCGCTGCATGGTGATATGCCCTCTTACCCCGCTGCATGGTGATATGCCCTCTTACCCCGCTGCATGGTGATATGCCCTCTTACCCCGCTGCATGGTGATATGGGCTCTTACCCCGCTGCATGGTGATATGCCCTCTTACCCCGCTGCATGGTGATATGCCCTCTTACCCCGCTGCATGGTGATATGGGCTCTTACCCCGCTGCATGGTGATATGCCCTCTTACCCCGCTGCATGGTGATATGCCCTCTTACCCGCTGCATGGTGATATGCCCTCTTACCCCGCTGCATGGTGATATGCCCTCTTACCCCGCTGCATGGTGATATGCCCTCTTACCCCGCTGCATGGTGATATGGGCTTTCTACTCAAAGTAAAGAAGAACTTAATCTACATTTAGTCATTTAGCAGACGCTCTTATCCAGAGCGACTTACAGTAAGTACAGGGACATTCTCCCCGAGGCAAGTAGGGTGAAGTGCCTTGCCCAAGGACACAACGTCATTTGGCACGGCCGGGAATCGAACTGGCAACCTTCAGATTACTAGTCCGCTTCCCTAACCGCTCAGCCACCTGACTCCCAGAAACCCTGAGCCACCTCCACAACATCACATCTTCAAGATTCTATAAATGGTGATTGGTCATTAGGTATGAAGACTGTGCCTTGTTCCAGCTAGCCAACTGTTTAGAGCAGGTTGGTTCCCGAACCTCGTTCCCTGGATCACTACCTTCCTGAAGGTTTTCATTCCATTTTCAACAGATCCTGATAATTAGCTGTTTGATAAGATGAATAAGCTAAATGGGGTTGGGGGTTGTGTAGTAAACACACACAGGTTTGGGCAGGTTTAGTGTTTAGTATGTGTGTGTCTTTCTATCCTTCAAACCTTGTGTACATCCCCCCCCTAGCGCAGATCGACACAAGTGTTGTTAAGCAAATACTAGAGCTGTAATCATGACTTCTGTATATTATAATCAATATGAGAGGCAGGTTCTCACTGACAGATGCGCAGATGCAAAGGTATGTATTGTTAGTGCAGGAATAGCGAATTCTGCCAAGTCCCTGAATAATCCAATCACACATGAATTATTTATGATTTAGGAGGAAGAGTGTTCTTCACTTTTCTCAATGCATTATACATTCCTTTGCTCTGCCCTACCAATACATTTAATCATTATTAGACTTCCTTTAATTTATTCTATGCGTACAGGTATGTGTGTGTGCATCCATGTTCCACCTTGTGTGTGTGTCTTCATGTTCAATCTTATCTTTGTGTGCATATGTGTGTGTGGGATTGTGTGTGTCTTGATGTTCCATCCTATCTAAGTGTGTGTGTTTGTGCATTCATATTCCATGTGTGTGATTGTCTGTGTGCATCTATGTTTGCTTGTGTGCACATTCTTGTTCCATACTGTGTATGTGTGTGTGTGCTTGTTTGTGTGTCTATGGTTGTGAGTGTGTGTGTGTGTGTGTGGGGGTGAGTGCGTGTGTGTGTGTTGATTTATGTTCCATCCTGTGTTTGTGAGTAATTTTAGCTCCAGAGATTGGCAGTGTCGCGCACCAGATAAAAACGGTAGGATTGTTTTTCTCATAAGATAAAACGAGATGTTGGAGCTCTCTGTTAGCGAAGCCTATAGCCTCATTATTCTAGTAATACGTTAGAAGATTTTCCCACTGACTGTAAATGTCATCAAACGTGTTCGTATTGCCAATATGAGGAGTGTATGTCTGTGTGTGTGTGTGTGCATATCCATGTATCTTCTTTCAGATGTTAGGGAGTCAGGTGGCTGAGCGGTGAGGGAGTCGGGCTAGTAATCTGAAGGTTGCCAGTTTGATTCCCGGCCAAATGACGTTGTGTCCTTGGGCAAGGCACTTAACCCTACTTGCCTCGGGGAGAATGTCCCTGTACTTACTGTAAGTCTCTCTGGATAAGAGTGTCTGCTAAATGACTAAATGTAATGTAAATGTAATGTTAATATCGTGTTCACCTCAAAAGGGCACCGGGTCTCATTAATTAGTGAGTCTTTGAGTTGCTAGGAGCGCCTGTTACAACATTTCTGTTTTCATAACTGAGGACATCACCAGTCACAGAAGGAGATGCTCTCAAAAAGCATGACAGCGTCTTACGTTTCAGTCCAGACACCATCCTAATCAGAATCATCAACACTACGTCTGTTACACACAACGACTTAACTTAACCTTTTGTTTTCTTATTTTATCACTGTGATACATATATATTATCGGTGTAACAGTACACAGTATTCACAGTTCAGTACAAGTTCGGTACAACAAGAAAGAGCAACACATCCCGAATTCTAGGTTTCTTTTCATACGACTTCCAAGCCACAGCCTAAACTTTAAGTCAATTCACGTTCATTAACGTCTCGTCTACACAGCTGTGATAACAGCCAAAATTTCCCATTTGGGACTTTTGAGATATTTGAGCTTAAGTCCGATGTGTGTCCCTGTTTTACACTTTGAGCGTCGACAAACTGCCATTCCCTCCATCTACAATCTAGCATGTCTCACACTGCCGACACTAAAACACGGACAGATGAGGGCAGCAGAATTGTGAAGCGGTTTCGCTCATTTGATCTGATCGACCTCATAAACAGTTTCTATGAAGCAGAAAGGCGTGCGGCTAACTAGGACGTGTTCTCCGTACAAGTACAGCTACACCCCTAATATATATATTTGCAAACCCGTTGTGCCTCTACAGTAGACTACAGTATCAGTTGCTAGGCTACAGTATCTGTTGCTAGGCTACGGTATGTGTTGTGATGCCATGCATCTAACAACACTGTCGGTTGCCAGGAGTAACAGGAGTGGAGTCCCCTCCATGTCTAAGAGAAGGTATCGCCCCAAGGAGGGACGGCGCTGACTGCTACCGAGGAACAGAGAGCATCTCTGATTATCGCTCATTAGTACTAGAATAACAAACCTCTGCACAGAGACTCGGATCTAGAAAGCAGTGAGGAGTAGTCAGTGATAGTGGGAGGACGGCTTTTCTTGGATGACGTTATGTTTCTTGAAGTGGGCCTTCCGCATACATCTCAGGAAGTCAAACACAAATACCATACTTGAAATGAACTCTCTTTTATCTGCTCCTTGTCAATGAAATAACGAACTCCCATGAGGGAATAACATACACCTGGCCATGGAACAGCTGAGCAGCCAATTGTCCAATTACTTTTGGTCCCTTAAAAAGGGGGGGGCCACATATCAAATGTGTTGTAATTC
Organism: Osmerus eperlanus; assembly: GCF_963692335.1. Taxonomy (NCBI): domain Eukaryota; kingdom Metazoa; phylum Chordata; class Actinopteri; order Osmeriformes; family Osmeridae; genus Osmerus; species Osmerus eperlanus. Next base: position 25,571,142 of record NC_085018.1, read on the forward strand.
CTACACCGTTCACCTGATTTGGATGTAAATACCCTGAAATTAAAGCTGAAAGTCTGCACTTAAAGCATATCTTGATTGTTTCATTTCAAATCCATTGTGGTG
>NC_085018.1:25573743-25575285 GCF_963692335.1 Osmerus eperlanus
AACACTACCAGCAAGACAACACTACCAGCAAGACAACACTACCAGCAGGACAACACTACCAGCAAGACAACACTACCAGCAAGAGAACACTACCAGCAAGACAACACTACCAGCAGGACAACACTACCAGCAAGACAACACTACCAGCAGGACAACACTACCAGCAGGACAACACTACCAGCAGGACAACACTACCAGCAGGACAACACTACCAGCAAGACAACACTACCAGCAGGACAACACTACCAGCAGGACAACACTACCAGCAAGACAACACTACCAGCAAGAGAACACTACCAGCAAGAGAACACTACCAGCAGGACAACAACACACTCACACACACACACACTCACACACGTCTACACCTACACACTCACACACACCTACACACACACACTCAGGAACCGAGCCTCTCTGCGTTCTCACCACCAGGTGCACTGTCACCATGGCGATGAGGATTGCTATGATGTGGAACGTGTCCAGTGTCACATACAGATCTGCTATTTACACACACACACACACACATACATACACATACACACACACACACACACACACACACACACACACACACACACACACACACACACACACATACACAGATACATACCCACACACATACACTCACACACACACACCCACACACACACACCCACACAGAAGGGGGTCGGGCGAGTAACCTTTCACACAGTCCTGCAGGCTCAGAGGTGTGTGCTGTGGGAGAGGTGGCTGGATGGATTATGCAGAGGGAGTGGAGAGGGAGTGGAGAGGGAGTGGGCAGGCAGACATGAGAGGAGACGGGAGGGAGAGAGCAAAGCAGTAACCTGCGGCTGGAGAGAGAGACAGAGAGAGAGAGAGACAGAGAGAGAGAGGGGGAGAGAGAGAGAGACAGAGAGACAGAGAGAGAGAGAGAGAGAGAGAGAGAGAGAGAGAGAGAGAGGGGCAGAGACAGAGACAGAGACAGAGAGGGAGACTGTGTGTGTGTGTGTGTGTGTGTGAGAGAGAAAGAGGTTATTGAGGGGGTGAGAAAGAGAGGGAGAGAGATCGAGAGAGAGAGAAAAGAGAGGGAGGTGAGAGAGGTGAGAAAAAGAGAGAGTGAGAAAGAAAGATAGACTGGACTCCCACACAAACTCATTACTCCACCTGCATACCTCAGGATCACAAAAGCATCATCTCCTGCAGTGACGCTTTCTTATCTCCATACTTCAAGTCTCCCCCCCTCAGCCTGTTCACCACACACACAACTACAGCTCACAGGAGCAGCGATACATCTTAATGAACCAGACACACTCAACAGAGCCTGTGCAGCAACACCGTGACAGCCTAATCGCCGAGACACGAAACACAACAGTGTGTTTGCTAAGTCCTCCCAACATCCACAGCCCTTTAGAGACATGAAAGATAAAACAAGCAGCAAAGAGATTCGTCTCAATAATTCAGAGTCTGCCCGGCTCACAGAGAGATGGGAGCCAAGCGCTGGCCGAGGCTGCGGGAGGAAACAAAGTCAGGTGGCTGGCGGTGAGAGTCGGGAACTGGCAACTT
>NC_085018.1:25575485-25624084 GCF_963692335.1 Osmerus eperlanus
TGTCCAGGATGTTGGCGCCCAGCCGGATGCCGGGAAGGATCCTGTCGTCCTTGTTGATCTCGTCCAGCGCCAGCAGCATGGCCTCCAGTCTCTGGATGCCCCGCTGGGCGTTGATCTTGCCGCAGTCCTCGGCTCCCTCGCCCTTCTGGTGCACGGGGAAGAGCCCTCCGATGATCAGGTCACCGTCCACCGTGATCTCCTTCTTGGAGTCCGTGCTGTAGCCCGGCATGGGGAGGGCCTGGAAGGCAGGGGCCAGGAGGGCGGGGGCCAGGAGACACACGCACAGCAGGGGGAGGAGGGGGCGCAGGGGAGGGGGGAAGGGGGTCGGGGGGTGGCCCGGACCCTGCCCCCCTGGCCCCTGCCCCCCTGGCCCCTGCCCCCCTGGCCCGGGGGATCTCCCTGTTGCCATGAATCAGGGCAGGGAGTGGGAACCTTGTGGGAGTCTTGCTCGGTGGTCTTCAGTAGTTGAGGTGGAGTGTACACACACACACACCACACACACACACACACACACTGGTAGCAGTACTGGCCGTGCAGAAGGAGGGGGGCTCACAGGTCCAGCGGTGTGGGGTGGAATAAGGCCATGCCCTGCCTGGATGGCACACGTTCCTCTTCCTCAGGGGCTGCTAGATGACAACCTGGGGACCAAACAGAGACTCAATCACGGCGGAAGGACAATAGAAGCTTTCTTTCTCTCATCTTTCTCACACACACACACAGACACAGACACACACACAGAGACACACACAGACATACACATAGACACACACACAGAGACACACAGACACACATGCACGCTTGTTTGACAAGCACTGCACTGTGCCTGAGGACATTACAAATTCTCATCTCAGAAAGGCTGTCCATTTTTTAGGGGGGCAGATATGCTGGCGTCCAGTTTGAGTGATCGGTGTAGGATTTCTGTAGCTTATTGGCTCATGATTCAGTGTAATATAAGAATGGCAATGATACATGATCTCGCACAAACCTATTTCTATTTCACAATTCATTTTTAATACAGCACCCTAACATAGAGGGTCTGTCTTATTAGACTGACTTATTATTTTCCATGAATTGGTTCACGCTCAGGTATAGAAGATGAAGAACACAGCCAGGACATTGGGTTCAAAACTGTGTGCATCTGTGAAGGACATGATATCCTCTGAAATGCTTTCAAATGTTCCCTAGAAGCCTACAATTGCATCTCCGCTATAGCAAAGTGTGTGTGTGTGTGTGTGTGTGCCTAGAGGCTCATGTGACTGTTGTGGGGTGAAACCCTTTCTTCCTGTTTTTCTACACTTGTTCTCTCTCTCTCTCCCTCTCTCTCTCTCGCCCTCTCTCTCTCTCTCTCTCTCTCTCTCTCTCTCTCCCTCCCTCTCTCTCTCTCTCTCTCTCTCTCTCTATTCCTCCCCCTCTCCCTCCCTTCCGCTCTCCCTCTTTCTCCCCTCCCTCTCTGTGTCCCTGTCTCTCTCTTGCTCTCTCTCTCTCTCTGTCCTCATGATTATTGCTAGCAGATGAATGTACAGCTGTTACACACTCTTACTCTTATACACAACGGACCTAGGCGCTCGCTCATTACACACACACGCACGTGCACGCACACACTCACACACACATGTTAAATAGCAACCCTCAGGGATAACTTTGTTAAACCAAATGAACCACATTCTGAAAAGGTTTACACTGAGCACACACACTTTGTCTCTTTGTGAGCAACTGAAGTTCAGATTTAGGTGGTTCTGCTTCTGTGGCACAAAATCTGATTCCTACGGCTGCTTATCCAGGAGACTCCTCTGCTGATGTTGAGCTAGCATGCTACACCTCTGACCCTCTGATCCGCCCTTCCTTACTTAAAGAAAATTGTTTTTGTCTGACTTTTTTCATACAGTATTGGACGGTGTGACAGGAAAGACAGGGAAAGAGTGAGACAGTTGAAGACATTAAAGACAAACCCAGGCTGCTGTGGTGAAGCTTCAGCCTACATGACACACAGACTAATCTACTGGGGCGCCCCTTTAGCCCACCCTTCCCACCTCAGACGTGACCCACAAGGAGAGGGAGGAGGAGAGGGAGGGAGAGAGGAGGAGAGGGGTAGGAGAGGGAGAGAGGGAGGAGAGGGGTAGGAGAGGGAGGGAGGGAGGAGAGGGGTAGGAGAGGGAGGGAGAGAGGAGGAGAGGGAGAGAGGGAGGAGGAGAGGGAGAGAGGAGGAGAGGGAGGGAGAGAGGAGGAGAGGGAGAGAGGGAGGAGAGGGGTAGGAGAGGGAGGGAGAGAGGAGGAGAGGGAGGGAGGGAGGAGGAGAGGGAGAGAGGGAGGAGAGGGGTAGGAGAGGGAGGGAGAGAGGAGGAGAGGGAGGGAGGAGGAGAGGGAGGCAGGGAGGAGGAGAGGGAGGGAGAGTGGGAGGAGAGTGGGAGGAGAGGGAGGGAGGGAGGAGGAGAGAGAGGAGGGGGGAGATGGAAGAGGAGAGGAGGGAGGAGAGGGAGGGAGGGAGGGAGAGTGGGAGGAGAGTGGGAGGAGAGTGGGAGGAGAGGTAGGGAGGGAGGAGGAGAGAGAGGAGGGGGGAGAGGGAAGAGGAGAGGAGGGAGGGAGGGAGGGAGGAGAGGGGGAGGGAGGAGAGGGGGAGGGAGGAGGAGAGAGAGGAGGGGGGAGAGGGAAGAGGAGAGGAGGGAGGGAGGGATGAGAGTGGGAGGAGAGGGAGGGAGGGAGGGAGGAGGATAGAGAGGAGGGGGGAGAGGGAAGAGGAGAGGAGGGAGGGAGGGAGGGAGGGAGGGAGAGTGGGAGGAGAGTGGGAGGAGAGGTAGGGAGGGAGGAGGAGAGAGAGGAGGGGGGAGAGGGAAGAGGAGAGGAGGGAGGGAGGGAGGGAGGGAGGAGGAGAGGGGAGGGAGGAGAGGGGGAGGGAGGAGGAGAGAGAGGAGGGGGGAGAGGGAAGAGGAGAGGAGGGAGGGATGAGAGTGGGAGGAGAGGGAGGGAGGGAGGAGGATAGAGAGGAGGGGGGAGAGGGAGGGAGGGAGGGAGGGAGGGAGGGAGGGAGGGAGGGAGGGAGGGAGGGAAGAGGAGAGGAGGGAGGGAAGGAGGATGGGAGGAGAGGGAGGGTCCTGGCGAGGAGGAGGAGGTCTGTGTATCCCATCGTGGTGTCCCTCCCCAGGGCTTCATTAGAGCAGAAAGCAGTGAGGAACAGTTTAACGGCTGTGATCTGTCTCGTAAACGCTGCTCCTGGAGGTCAAATCTGCCTCCCCACAGACGTCAGGAATGCTAAGTATGTTTATTATATGTATAGACAGTACTGTGCAAAGTGTCAGGCACAAGAAATATTGAAATAAAAAGACTACAGACATTTTTTCTTAACATTACTTTTATACTGCCTCACAAATACATATATATATATATATATATATACATGCTATATACAAGAGTCACTGACTTAGTGTTAGCAGGAAGGGCTTTAACATGTGAGAAGTAATTTTCAGAATGGATGATTCCGTCATGGAGCTTCTTTTCTTGTCTGCCTTTAGTGTGTGTGTGTGTGTGTGTGTGTGTGTGTGTGTGTGTGTGTGTGTGTGTGTGTGTGCGCGTGTGTGCGCGCGCGTGTGTGGAGTGTGCGCGCGTTGTGTGCGTGTGTGTGCGTGTGTGTGCGTGTGTGTGCATGTGTGTGTGCGTGTCGTGTGTGTGTGTGCGTGCGTTGTGTGTGCGCGGTGTGTGTGTGCATGTGTGTGTGTGTGTGGGGGGGGGCACATTACTCAGTTTTCCCACTCATTAGGGTCTCTTTTTCTTCCCTTTGTTTCCATGGTAACTTGCCAGGAGAAAAACGGAGGGTGGGGAAGCGAAGGAAGATGGGTGCATGAGGACCACGCCGACCCCGGGAACACCATCATCACATGCCCACTTTCCACTACCGTCTGGTAATGCTACCATCAACACCGGCCACAGGAGGATCTTCACAGGAAGAAAACGTTTCCTGAAGTATCGGTTTAACTGAAATCAACTTTTCCTCTCCTGTCGTACAAGTGAAAAACCATTAACACAGACGCAAAATCGATTCACAGAGGGAGGAGATAACGCCTAGCCCCACGCTGCTGTCAGTACCCATCCCACATGAACAACCCTCATCCTCTGAGTCACGCATTCATAGGGGCCACTCGTAACCGACCAGATCCCTCACACACAAAGACACTTAATCAGATGTGTATTTCCTTTCAGGGTTAACAGGGCCCCAGGCCTTGGGCTGCCTCGTCCCTCCATGTACCATGTCTGTCCGAAATGTTGTATTTTTCTTTGCAAAATTTCCGTGGACGTGCTGGAGCCCGGCAGTGTTAGTGCAACAGAAGCACCAGCAAAGCCACGCCGAATCTTTTAACACCTCTCGGCTTTCCTCGCTTCTGAGCCAGACAGCCTGTTGTTTTCCTGTTTCCTCTCGTACAGAATAAGTGTGTGAATGTCAATCGGAGGCGTCTTGCCCAGAGTAGCTGCTAAACAGCACAGAGCTACCAACAGCACCTCTCTGTAAGACTGGCTCGGGAGAGACCCTTTTATCACACAGTAAACCCCAAAAGACAGATACAAAAACTACATGTGCAGTCCCCCCACGACTACAACCAAAAGGAAGGCGTCTTAGTACAGGGAAAATATGTGTTAGGGTTATGAGAGAGCAAACCGTTTTATGGTTTCTGAGGTCCTGAATAACATGAATGCCGGTGTCTGAAGTTTGGAAGGCATTGCAGGTGTGTTAAACATATCCTGGCAAATTGTAGACTTGTTGTACAGAAAAGGCAACGTACAGTAATTACTTCATGCTACTGTGGTGAGGAGGTGCTTCAAGTGCACACCCTGAGGAGAGAAGGAGACAGGGAGAGGGGGAGAGAGGGGGAGAGGGGGGTGACAAAAGGGTTTCTGGCTGACATATTGTCAGTTTTCTATCCTCAAATCTGAATTCCTAGAGGGGTGTCTCTCTCTCCAGCAGAACACGAGATTTCAGTCTGGCTTTCTCTCTCTCTCACTCTCTAAAACACACACATTACACACACACACTGTAACCCACTCTCTCTCTTTCTCTCTCTCTCTCTCAACCTGACATCTCCAAAGTTTTTCCCTTCGGCCCGAAAGCCATTTTTAATCCCACCTAATGTTATGCTGTAGATCCTTAATGGCCCACACTTAAAACTTTTCTGCTATTTATTCTGTTCTCAACTTCCCCACAAGTGTGATAAGCCATGTCGCAAAGGCCCCATGATGATGGCTTCCATCGCAATGGCCAGTTTCTACAACATGAAGGAAGGGTTAGTTGAATCGCTGTTTCATGGCATTCTATGTTCTTCTAAACCAACTGATTTCCTCAGCTAACAGAAAGTTTCACTGTTTGGAAAATCCAATCAACTTGCATGCTGGGAAGTATAAAGTGACTCTAAGGCGAGAAGATCCAATGAGAACAAAGGAGAATCTCCAGAAATTCTGTGTTGCCATCCAAGGGGTCTCAAGGCACAAGGCAGATGAGGACAGTTTGACTGTTTGTTGCTTTGATATACTTTGTAAAGGAAGACACCCAACTGTAGAGTTTCTTTCAAAGCAGAAACACAACTAAACTAAACTGTAATAACAGCTCATTATTGAAAACAAAACCCAGTGTAACACTTGTTTTCCACCCAGTATTTTGTTCAGTTCAAAGAAGACCCAGTTCTAATTGTATTTTCTCTACTCCCATGAAACCACCCTTCTCTCTCTCTCTCTCTCTCTCTCTCTCTCTCTCTCTCTCTCTCTCTCTCTCTCTCTCTCTCTCTCTCTCTCTCTCTCTCTCTCTATCTCTCTCTCTGTCTCTCTCGTCTTTTCCGCATCACCAGATGGCCTTTTTAATTCAAGTGTGGAAAGCCTGCCAGCCTCTTACCCACTTCAAATCAGACAGTGTGAAGGAAGGAGGAGTGGAGAAGAGGAAAGGAGAGTGGGAGGAGGGGAGGAGGCGGGAGAGGAGGGGGAGAGGGGAGGAGAGAGGAGGGAAGAGAGGTGGGGTTGCCCACCCCTCCTCCCCTTCTCCCCCCCCCGCCCCCCCCCCCCAAAAAAAAAAATCACATTTCCTGCTGACAAAGAGTGTGGATCTGGTTGGAAGAGAGGGGGGGGATGGGGATGGTCTGCTAATGGGAAACCTGGGAGCTCCCATCAACCCAACCCAAAAATAAATCAAACTCCAGCCGTCCAATCAGAGCGGCCCCTCGCATTAGCATGGGAAACGACACCATCAGCATCTGGAATAGGTTTCCTTTCTTGCCTTCAGAAACATTTCCCTGTCCTCCTGTGATTACATACACACAACCAATTTGGAATAACATCATCGAAGACCAAGAACTCTCAAGTCAGAGGTTTTAAATATTGTGAAATAGCTACTGGTTAAATGTCTTTTATCTGTTCTGATGAGGTATTCTTACTGGAGAGAATGAGAATATTCCTAGTTGTTTCCAGAGTGTGTGGTGCAAAGCCTAGCCTGACAGGTGAGGAGGAGATGAACACAATTAGTAGACAGACAGCAGCCTTCCTCCCTCTAAATTGGGCATAACGGTGTTGAGCATTAGGACTCTGCGTTGGGCGACTAAATGGATTTGACTTGGCTTTAACACATTCCCAAAATGCCTGATCCACAGTTCGTCGAGGGATCTTTTTTCTCTCGTAGGTGTGGTTGTGGTCACAGGTAGGCAGAGTCAGAAAGGCATCAGGTGATGTTGCTGACCTGTTGGTGCAGTGTCACGTACGAGCGACAGACAGCGCTCTGGGGTAGAACAACTCTCCAATCAAACGTTTCATATTAACTTAAGCCTCTGTGAGGCTTGCAGTTTCCGCTGCAATTTCCTGCAAGGTTTCCCTCTAGATTATTGGGTTTAATCTTAATTTCCAAATTAAAATGTTAGCATTTAAGGCCAAGACTTGTTTTAAATGCTTTTCAGTGTGTTAAAAAAAACTGTTGAATTCAGTCCCATAAATCTAATCATGGAAGACTGGATCGATGTATTAACCCACCAAAGCAGCTCCAACAAAAAGATAAACTTGCGCTCAAATGAGGCCCGCTGACCCTTTCATATAAGGTCATTATGCATATAAACAGCAATTAAGAAGAAAAGAGGAAATTGAAGTGTGAATGATATCAGCCCATGCAGATCGAGGCCAGCAGCCATGAATGGGAGACAGTGTGAACCACAATTAGAGAGCTGTCAATCAAAACGCCAGAACTCTCGGTTTCACGATCTCTCTGCGAATGTGTTTTCTCATCGCAGAGCAGACAGTTGGTGAAGAAGCACAATCCAAATCAGCGGAGCATCTTGAAAACAGGGTTTAATGTTGCCTTCAGTGCGTGCGTGTGTCTGTCAAGGATGGATTTGTGTTTTCAGAGATATTAAACCCACCAAGCTGCCAATTTAATTCAAATAAAAAAAAAAATATATATAAAAAAATTCAAATACAAAACCACTGCAAATTACCTTTTCATACCTGGGGGAGTATGGGGGAAATCCCCTGAATGCATCTCCCCTCCCCCGCCCCCCACACACACTCTCCCCCCCACACACTCTATCCCCACACACACATTCTCCCCCCCCACGCTCTCCCCCCCCCCCCCCACACACACCCCCACACACACACACACTCTCCCCACACACACACACTCTCCCCACACACACACACACTCTCCCCACACACACACACACACTCTCCCCCCACACACACCTCCTCCCCTCTCCTCCGTCTCAGGAGCAGTACCTGTACTTCTCCATCACCGTCTCCCCCCCTCATCAAACATTCATCCTCTCTCCTCTGGCGCGGCTGTTAGCGCATTACTGCTAGGCCTCCGATTGGCCCAGACGCCGGTGATGGATCCTGTGTACCGTGTGTTTCAAGTCAGGTTTTCGTTGTATAGTTACATTATTCATCACCACCAATGACAGAGGGCTACAGAGACGAATTCCAGGTCTTTCCCAACCCTTGCCCCACATTCCCTACATCAGAGACGCCTTCTGATGTATAGCCTCCTGAACGCCAACTAAGAAAAAACGAGACTGTAGATATGGGACATGCACAGTAGGAATCCTCAACACCTCAACAAATGTGGAAGATATTTAATTCTTCAATTCACAGATACCCCCTTTCCACCCCACACACACAATTACACTCCCCCTATCTCTCTCTCTCTCTCTATCTCTCTCTGTCTCTCTCTCTCTCTCTCTCTCTGTCTCTCTCTCTGTCTCTCTCTCTCTATCTCACACACCATTTATTTTCTCTTCTCTTTCTCTTCCCTCTTTTTTTGTACATTTGCACATTTGTACATTCCTTCCTTTGTCGCTCCTCCTTTCCCTCCCTCTCTCCCTCCCTCTCTCTCTCTCTCACCCTCTCTCTCACCCTCTCTCTCACCCTCCCTCTCTCACCCTCCCTCCCTCCCTCCCTCCCTCCCTCTCTCTCTCTCTCTCTCTCTCTCTCTCTCTCTCACCCTCTCTCTCACCCTCTCTCTCACCCTCACTCTCTCACCCTCTCACTCTCTCACCCTCTCTCTCTCTCCCTCTCTCTCTCAACCTCTTTCTCTCTCTCCCTCTCTCTCTCACACCCTGTCTCTCACCCTCTCTCTCTCTCTCACCCTCCCTCTCTCTCCTTCTCTCTCACCCTCCCTCTCTCCCTCTCTGGCTCTTTCTGGGTCCGGCCCTCCTCGGCAAAGCTCCACGGTCCCATAGCAGCCTCTGTTAGCTCTATATCACACTTGTCAAGGGACACACTCCCGTCTGCTTCCTGGCCAGAGGCATTATCAGAGAGGGAACACACCCTCGAGCAGAACTCACACTAGGAACACGCTGCAGTCGCAAGAGACAGTGAGACGGTTCTCTCATCCGCAGATCCCTGTCGTTGACCAATGACGGACACACAGTAACATCTTGTAACGTTTTAAGTAAAATATCGTGTTATGAAATATGGTTGGGACCTAAATGTGGATTGACGTGTCTGAGATTACATGTTATTTACCAGACGGTACGACAGACAGGTGTACTGTATGTGTTTTAAACACGATTGATTACATTCCAACAGTCTGTACTGTGTGTGTGAGTGCGCATATGTGTGTGTGTGTCTTTGATTAGAATCAGATCAGTGTGAAGCTGTAAGGGAGGTTTAACAATTAAGTTGTCGTTGTGTAATGGGAACACAGCAATTCATCATTCACATGACAGGTCTCTAATAAAGAGCCAGTGTGTGATAACAGATTGGAGTGACAGTCATACAATGAAGTTGAGGTCTGTTTTCATTCCTGGCTCCAGAAACGGATTTGATTGAGCCAGAGATTGAGATATAATGTGAACCAACAACATTCAAAGGGGGGGTGACAAGCTCTATCAAATATTTGATGATGCCTGAAATATCACGGCCTGCTTCAAACGTCTGTTGGGTTCAGGAAAAGTGTACGAGGACTAAGATAGTCTTGCCAACTTGTCGACATTTGGCAGGAACCACTCCTATTTATTAATTTTTTCTTTCATGTCAACCATCAAGGACTTCGGCGTCAGCCTTCTAAACCGGCTGTAGTTGTGTGAAAAACGCATGTTTTTCTCTACGTATATCTCTGCAACTGGGAACGTAGTCATGCAGGTTAAGACTTTTACAGGTGAACTACACCACACACACTAATGAACAGCCACAGCGAGCAAGCTTTGGATGAAGACGGTTGTGTTCTTTGCTGATAAGAAGGCTTTTTACACGCTTTGCGCGCGACAGCAGCACTCTTTCACGCACTCGATCGATGCGATGCAGCACCGAGGGACTCCTATGCACCCAAGGGGATTTTGGCGAGTTCTGTCCAAATGCTACACTGAGAGATGCCCCTGGCGCTTGTACCTTAGCCCTAGGTCACTTCCCACTGTTGCAACTCGCTACCTACAGGTAAAGCTGATTCCATAAGAACTAAAAGGCTAGGTGCATTAAGATCCGCGCCAGACAAACCTTCTTTTATGTGTCTTCTCTTTCTGCCCGGGGCACGAGAGGATAAAAGTGCATACTCCTGTACCAGTCATTTTTAGATGGTCTATTTATTTTCCCATGGCTTTCATTTGCAGTAACGCTTTTTTTTTGTCCCGCCGTTGCTGTAGCCTAGAGATCTATAGGTTTCCTACCACAAGAATTCCTGAGCCTGCATTCATATCAACTACAACACTGTCTGTCCTTACAAGTGGATTACAGTCTCACATTCTCAATTCATTTTGGAATCTTAAAAGCGAATGTAGAACAGACAAGACTAAATCATTGGGGTTGCCTATTTCATCTATGATATGGGATTTTGACTTTAGAATTGTGTAGGCTACATTTTTATCGTATTTTATGCGTGAGAATTTGGCTAGCCTACTAACTGTGAACTGTGAACCTTGTCTTTTGATTGTAAACCACAGGTGTTTTTTCTTGTCAATACAAGACAATAAAGATAGGCTAATAAAAATAGGTGTGTCCCGCCCATTCAAAAGCCAGCTTGAACAGGAGCCTAACATAACCCATGCCGCTACGCATTTACATTCAAATCAATTAACTCTATTTAGTAGTAAGTCTGTTCGCGCTTCGATGTTCTCTCGTGGATCAAATAAGGTGGCTATTAAATGAGTGATGGAACCACACCGCATAGCTCATGTTAAGAGACACCTGTCGTATCTTTTGTTAACGTTTGGTCATATGTCGGGCATATTTTAGGATATTTCTTGGTATTAAATTGATATAGAATACACCTGTACACTGTCATTCAAATGAGTTATGGGGGAAAAGGATGCAATCCATTCATGTCATTGTTTATCGTGAAAATGCTTACCTGTCCGGTGTTCTTCACTTCCCAGCGTCGCCACGTCCAACGTTACTCTGATTCAGTGAAGCACTTCATATCCTTCATGATACTTTCGATAAGTTGGGGGTTTTGCATGAGATTTTACAGGATAAACAAGAGCCTGCTTGTTTACAATCCTGCGCTTCTCACAGCTGAGAGAGAGGAAGCCGCGCGTGGGTGAAGTTTTCGCGCCTCCGAGCTGCAGCACGCGTGTGGAACTGTCCTTGGTTCTGAAGACTCCGACGAGCGCGAGGATTCCTTTAGATTTCTACCCAGCGGTCACTGGAGTAAAGTCTTATTGAACCCTCCTTTTAGCACATACTGCATCGTTTGAAAGAGACCAAAGTAATCAAAAGTTAATCAGTTTTGTATTTACTTACGTTTAATATTACCTTGGCACCCGATGGTCAAAACGCCTGTGTCTCTATAGGGTTAACCAGGTTCCCGTTCAGAAGGACAAGACAATCGGCGCAATAGCCTAAATACTTTCGAATTATTGTTATTTTATTGTTGTTGAAAGTCGATTACGTCACGTCGCCGATAAAAGATTAAACTCAGTTTTAAACAGACTAGTTTGTAAAGCCTATTGTTCGGAAAGCAACTGGGCTTCAAAGAGAGGACCTGGTGTTGACGCTTCGTAGTGCGTGAATGTGGACGCTTAGGAAATTGCTTCGATTTTGTTCGATTGGACAAGCAAAACTCCAGAAGACTTTGGAGAGTGATCGTAGCTTCGTTGCTACTGGGTCGATATTTCCCGGTCCAAGCTCAAGTTCTGACACGCCAGGGGCAACCGGAAGGTGGCTCCCGGGTGGTGCTGTTCTCGCGTGGGATAGTGCTTTGGAGATCACCATAGGATACGTTGCGACCTCATCCCATCTCGTGACAAAACGGATTCTCACAAGGTGGAGCCAAACAATGATTATGCGACGTCAGTCACCGTCCTATTTTCACCGAATGTAGTAATAAGATTGATAATTAACTCCATTGGATGGCCATAATCTCTATGTCGTCAAAGCTCCAGCAAATCGTGAGTTACACAATTAATTAAGTCAGTTTTCGACCCCCGAGTGTCATTATAGATGTCAGCTGCATCTCCAAACGTGCCTTTAAGGTGCCAAAAAGCAATTAGAGCAGACATTTCCTGACGGGATCAACAAGACCAGACTCATTAGACACCGATATTAGCCAGCGTCTCTACACTGACCACATCCAGCAGATGTCACAGATCCATCTGACAGATAATTTTCCTGATCTCTGAATCAGCTGACAGTGTTGCGCCCCGTATCATAGGCAGCATCCAGTGATGCCAGATGAGTCTCCCAGTAAGGAAGGTGAGATTGACGTGTCACAGTCGCCTGTTCAGAAAGAGCTTGAATGGATTGACAACTGTTGAGAGAAAAAACGGTTGGACCCTCAGTCGGTTGACATTTCACAGTCATCAAACTGGGGGGGGGGGGGGGGGGGGGGCAACATTCTGTGGAGGTTCTAGACCGTTTCAGCTGGGGGGGGGCAAGCTGGGGCCAGTTGTACTGTTAGAGGGGCCAGTTACATGAAACATTATTGTTGTCATATTGTTTTCTTCACTGCATTGCAGGCATTAACTGGAAAAATACAATGTATTTAATTATTCAGACTCTACATTTAGGGGACCACAAGGGGGTCCAAGCTTGTGAGCAACTGGGGGGGGGCTCCCAGAACCAACCCCAGCAACATTACAACTAAACACTGCCGGTGCGTACTTAAACAACACACAGTCCTGAATGAATCTAACACCCATGTTCATACCACAGTTCAGCGACGATAATCAAGATAGCCATCTGTACAGACCTTTTATCTCATCTGACCCCGGACGCGATATCCTAACTGTGAAAACAGAAGACAAAGAGTTCTGTGGAGAGAGACACCTGAAGAACTGAGAACTGGCCGTTTGAAAAACCTTCACGTTCCATTCAGTTCCTGATTGTACCCTCCACCATCACTGTTCTCCACAGTCGCTCCCATTGTGTGTGGTGCGTATTGATTCTCTCCTCAATCCTAAACATGTGCTTCTTCAAGGGGAAGAGATTGGTCTCTCACAAGGACTTGTCTTGCGAAGGCATTGTGCCGTTTGAGACACTGCTGTCCATCTCTGTTTCCCTTCGTCCTTCCTTCCACCGTCTATGAGGATTGGAAAGTGTCAACAAAACGGTCAAAACTACGACAGCAAAAAGTGTAAGTGCCTGTGACAGCAGGTGGTACAAAAGATGTAGGGAGTCAGGTGGCTGAGCGGTTAGGGAATCGGGCTAGTAATCTGAAGGTTGCCAGTTCGATTCCTGGCCGTGCCAAATGACGTTGTGTCCTTGGGCAAGGCACTTCACCCTACTTGCCTCGGGGGGAATGTCCCTGTACTTACTGTAAGTCGCTCTGGATAAGAGTGTCTGCTAAATGACTAAATGTAATGTAATGTAAAAGATGCTGTTTATCCGAACCCTGCTCGGAATTCCTTCTCATACTGTAATAACCCGTCTTCGGTGGAAATGTGAATTAACCTTGTTTTTCAGCATTTGCTTTGAAATTAAGAGACTGAACAACAAATTAAGGGTTCTCCAAATGTAGCGGTTTAGGACATGGTTTCAGGAGGGCCGGAGGAATGAGCAAAGACCAAAAGTGTGTGTGTGGGGCATCTGTGTAAGTGTGTATGTGTGTGTGTGTGGGGCATCTGTGTAAGTGTGTATGCGTGTGTGTGCATGTGTGTGTGTGTGGGGCATCTGTGTAAGTGTGTATACGTGTGTGTTCATGTGTGTGTGTGTGGGGCATCTGTGTAAGTGTGTATGCGTGTGTGTGCGTGTGAGGCATCTGTGTAAGTGTACAGTTCAGCCTATTTTATCCACATGCATATAAAAAAGAAAAGAAAAAGGAACTTATGACCCAATGGGTTAATATTAGCAATTTAATACATATACACACAGACACCTCTCTGGCATATTATACAGTCCTTGATCTCAGCACGGCTGGAGAACCAAAGCAAGTCATGTGACAAGTCATGTGACAACAGTAGAGTGAGTCAACTGGCTTCATCACAGAGGATCAATAACATGCTGAAAGGCTGTGATAATATTAAAAACAGGTAAATTACCTTGAGTCGAACACATCCCTGATTTAGCCAGATAATAAGGAGGAAACTTTATTATTATTTTATTTTTTACTTAACTACTCTTGAGTATAGTCATTATCATAAGTATTCCCATGATCCAATTGATAGAGAGCAGGTTATCTTGTGGGAAACATTGGTGGTGTGAGTACCTTTGATGAGGAGACTTTACAATAATGTTGACTGAACCTTGTTGACCTACCTTGTTAAAATGTATAAAGCAAACGTTGCTTTATGTTTCAAAATGCAAAATGCTACAGTTTAATGTTGATATATGCATCAGAACTGCTCCTGTAGGAAATGCGTGACAATTTCACTTGGCCACAGCACAAATATTTATACCATTCATAAAATCACTAAATTCCTTCATTTCAGATTGGTTAATTTTACTTGAAAATGGCACAACCCACATGTCTAAACAAAAAGTCCTTCAAGTTAGGTTACAACGTTGACAATTTAAATAGGAAAACAAGAATTATTGTATCAGATCTGATGCATTCTGAAATCGTGTTTAAGATACAGGAAGGAGTCGCTCAATGTATTACACAATTCAAAATAGTTTTACACTAATTACAAAGACTCAGGTACTTAAAGGTCCGGAAGTATGGCGAGTCTGTGATGAGAAGTACAATATGGCTATAGATCCACCAACATGTTAACATGAACAATAACCAACAATAGCGACAGCCTAAACGTTCTCAACAGACACAGCCATCATCTCTCCATCCCTCTCCCTACTGCTCTATCATATCTCCGCCAACATCTCCATCCCTCTCCCCTCCATCATCCATCATCTCTCCATCCCTAAACCCATCATCTCTCCATCCCTCTCCCTACTCCACCTCCATCCCTTTCCCATCATCTCTCCATCCCTCTCCCTACTCCTCTCCATCCCCCTCCCAACATCTCCATCCCTCTCCCCTCCATCATCCATCATCTCTCCATCCCTATACCCATCATCTCTCCATCCCTCTCCCTACTCCACCTCCATCCCTCTCTTGTCATCTCTCCATCCCTCTCCCTACTCCTGTCCATCCCCCTCCCAACATCTCCATCCCTCTCCCCTCCATCATCCATCATCTCTCCATCCCTATACCCATCATCTCTCCATCCCTCTCCCTACTCCACCTCCATCCCTTTCCCATCATCTCTCCATCCCTCTCCCTACTCCTCTCCATCCCCCTCCCAACATCTCCATCCCTCTCCCCTCCATCATCCATCATCTCTCCATCCCTATACCCATCATCTCTCCATCCCTCTCCCTACTCCACCTCCATCCCTCTCTTGTCATCTCTCCATCCCTCTCCCTACTCCTGTCCATCCCCTACTGGCTCCATCCTCTCCTCCACTGGGCCCCCTCGCGGAGCTGCCTCCACCAGGGTGTCCTCCTCCACGACAGGGCCCTCTGCCTCTCGGCCCAGGCCCTCCCCTTCCTCCAGGCCCTCGTGCTCGACCACCAGCTCCAAGTCCAGCTCCTCAAAGGAGGATCCGCTGCCCAAGGAGCCCCTATCGCTGTACTCCCGCTGGGGCCCCGGCTCGTCCCCGTCCCCCTGGTCCCTGGGAGGAGCCGGTGGCAGGAGGCTGGAGGCCAGGGTGGAGGTCAGGGAGGGGGCCAGGGAAGACTCCCTGCTCTCCCCGGGCTCGGCCCCACTCACCCAGCTGGCCTCGCTGTTGGAATCAGCACCTGAAGGCACAGCGGGGGGAGAGAGAGGGAGAGAGAGAGAGAGGGAGGGATGGATGAGAAGTGTGGAAAAGCGGAGGCTGTTTGTTGGACATCTGTCTGGGCAGGGATGGACAGACAACGCTGAAAGCTTGCCAGACAGAAACTCTTCCATCAACGTGTTTGTTTGTCTTTATTATTCCAAAAATGTGGAAGAATGGAAAATAGAGTAAGAGAATGGGAAAGCGTTTATGTGTATGTGTAAACACATGACAGAGAGAGCGAGCAGATTTGAGTTGAACACAGCTGAACTCTTCTATCTGGTTAGATTTAGCTCAGAGAGGAATTCTTCACTGACTTCAGTAAAACGGAAATACAATTAGGATAAGATACAGGTGCACGGTTTGGCCTGTGCCGTCTTAACAGCTTAACCGTCTACATCCTCAAATACAGTTCTACATTTGCCCTCAAGAAGGTCTCAACACAGCTCCCTACTTAGGGCCCAAACACTGCACTAACAGTCTTCTGGTAAACCAACAGTCTTCTGGGAAACCAAATACAGCAGAGTGTGGCCGTAAACGCACATTTCCTACAAGACCCCAGACCTACGGCTGGAAGAAACGTAGCTAAACCGTCAGGGTGGGATGTCAACGACAGATTGAGGCTCAGAGGAAGAAAATGGATGTTTAAAACGGCATCTCTGTCCCAGCTGGTGGGATGGGAGCTGACCGCATGCAGACACACACTGCACATCGTTCCTCCTGAGAAGGATGGTGTCTCACTGAGGGAGAAGGAACCTTTGATTTGACGCCCAGCTATTGTAACCACGTTCGGAGTGTATGTGTGTGTGTTTGTATGTGTGTGTGTTCTGTGTGCCTGTGCATGTGTGAGAGAGCGAGAGAGCAAGAGAGGGAGAGAGAGAGAGAGAGAGAGAGAGAGAGAGAGAGAGAGAGAGAGAGAGAGAGAGAGAAAGAGAGAAAGAGAGAGGAGGAGAGAGAGAGGAGAAAGAGAGAAAGATAGAGGAGAGAGAGAGAGAGAGAGAGAGAGAGAGAGAGAGGAGGAGAGAGAGAGGAGAGAGAAAGAGAGAGAGAGAGGAGAGAGAGCGAGAGAGCATGTGCATGTGTGCGTGCCTGCTTCACAGTCTAGTCTGTATTTATTATTACCTTTCCATTCCCTCGCTACCCATCAATGTAAAACCAGACCAGCCATGGTGATATACGCTCATCCATATACAGATAGAGCAAAACCCCCATGCACATTAGCTATTAATCAAGCAACACTGCCTGGAAATGCATGTTTCCAATTCTTCAACTGGTTGTTCTACCGGAGGAGGAAGACCGCTGCTGTTGTTCCCTCCTGCAGAAATGATAGAATTTCACCGTTTAATTAGCAGGATGGTTCCAATAACTTAATGTGATGGAGCGCTCCTCAGTAGTGTGATGAAGGGCTCTGGGTTTTCACAGGGATTAGGACATCACAAAAGCTGCATCCATACAGCAGAGAGAGAGAGAGAGAGAGAGAGAGAGAGAGAGAGAGATGATAACTACTTACTAGCCATGTGCTATTAACCTGATATAGCAGATTATGACGTAATCCCGTGGACTAAAATCAAATGACTTTTTGTCTCTGCTGCGCCTTGCCAACTGTCACCTTGGACAGTTGGCTGTCTATCTATTTAGAGAGAGAGAGAGACAGAGAGAGAGAGAGACAGAGCGAGAGAGAGACAGAGCGAGAGAGAGACAGAGCGAGAGAGAGACAGAGCGAGAGAGAGACAGAGCGAGAGAGAGACAGAGCGAGAGAGAGACAGAGAAAAAGAGAGTCTGAGAGAGAAAGACAGAGAGAGTCGGACTAACAGACACACAGACGAGAAACCTTTTGGGATTGTTTAGTGTAACACCTTCCCTCTCCACCCTACCTCAAAAACACACTGGAAATCTCACTCAGACCCCAGGAGAGAGGCCCTGAACTGGTCTTTCTCTGGACTGTAAAACAGGAGGAGAGGGAAGTGGAGAGGAGGAGAGAGGAGAACAGAGCAGAGTAGAGGAAAGGAGGAGAGGACTGGGGAGAGGAGAGGAGGAGAGGGAAGTGGAGAGAGATAATGAAAAGGAAGGGAGAGAGGAGGAGTGGACAAAAGAGCAGAGAAGAATAGAGGAGAGGAAGGGAAATGAGGTGAGGAGAATAAATGATCATCTTAATAGCCCATCATTATGCAATTCCCAGTTGCACTCTACAATACCATACAAGTCATCTCCCTACCATGTCATCATACAGGCAGACACTCCCACAGCGCTGTGTGAGTGTGTTACATGCTGCCACTACGTTGGGTTGGGCTGAAGATCAGGGGTTAGAAAAAACAGGATTTGGGGACTGAATTGTGGGTCAAGGGGGTTCTGAGACACGGGGACAAACACAAGTGGGGTGTGGGACCCCACAAGGACAGAACAACTCCCTCCCCTCCCTCCTCTCCCTCCTCCCTTCCTCCTCTCCCTCCCTCCCTCCTCTCTCCTCCCTCCTCTCCTCTCAGGGTTACCATTTATTATCATTATCAGGTTCAGGATTGTGATTATCAGGTCGGGGTTCCAGCGAATCTCATCCTGCATTTTGCCCCCTGTAGCAGCTGTTTCTATCCACACAACACCAGGGGTGCTTCACTGTCAGGGTTATATTTAGATCATTAATAGGCTTGAGGGATGTACTGTTTACTGACCAACAAGTCCGTACGAAGCTGATCCACACCCCCTCTGCCTGTGAGCAAGCAGTCGTCACAAAGAAAGTTCCTTTCTCCGGGAGATGACGGCTATCGCAATTAGTTGCGAGGGAGAAGGGAAACAGATGGTTTGGCTTGCTATTTTACCTTCCTGCTTTACAAGGAGACCGCTGTCTCCTAACGGTAGAAAAGGATTGTGTCAGGTAAAGGCTGTCCCATGATCCAACGTGCTGGGAAATAATTGGTCTATTTATGGTAATAAGGGAGCCCCGCCCCTTTCCACCCTCACAAGCTTCCATCAAACTGAACCCCCCCCACCCCCACCCCCCCTCTTCACTACGCACTCTTGACAAAGCAGCTTCAGATGAAGAAGGCTGTCTTCCTGGCAAAGTCCTTTTAGATAACATTTGCCTAAATTAGGTGATGAATTGGGCCCTCTGGGATTATTAGCTAGGAATCAAAGTATTTTTATCAAAAAATAATATTCTCCAACAGACTAATAGGCTTGTGTATGGGGGAGGGGGGGGCAGGTAATAAGTGACATCATGACTACTGTCATCTGGAAGTCTTTCAGAAGGGAAGAGAGAAGGAAGGAGAGAAAAGAGAGGAGAGAGGGGAGCAGGGAGGAATGGAGAGTAAAGGAGGGAGGAGAAGAGAGGGAAGGAGGTAGGAGGAGAGAGGAGAAAGAGAGGGAAGGAGGTAGGAGAGAGGAGAAGAGAGGGAAGGAGGTAGGAGGGGAGAGGAGAAGAGAGGGAAGGAGGTAGGAGGAGAGAGGAGAAGAGAGGGAAGGAGGTAGGAGGAGAGAGGAGAAGAGAGGGAAGGAGGTAGGAGAGAGGAGAAGAGAGGGAAGGAGGTAGGAGGGGAGAGGAGAAGAGAGGGAAGGAGGTAGGAGGAGAGAGGAGAAGAGAGGGAAGGAGGTAGGAGGAGAGAGGAGAAAGAGAGGGAAGGAGGTAGGAGGAGAGAGGACAAAGAGAGGGAAGGAGGTAGGAGGGGAGAGGAGAAGAGAGGGAAGGAGGTAGGAGGAGAGAGGAGAAGAGAGGGAAGGAGGTAGGAGGAGAGAGGAGAAGAGAGGGAAGAAGGTAGGAGGGGAGAGGAGAAGAGAGGGAAGGATGTAGGAGGAGAGAGGAGAAGAGAGGGAAGGAGGTAGGAGGGGAGAGGACAAAGAGAGGGAAGGATGTAGGAGGAGAGAGGAGAAGAGAGGGAAGGAGGATGAATGAACAAGGGCTGGGTTATGGATGTGAGAGGGGAAAAAAGGAAATAATAAAAAAGATGACAAAATAAAAAAGCTATAATGCACCTTCTCTCATCCAGCCTCCTTCCCAGGGAAGTGAGCTCACTGGCTGTTTATCTTTTCTTTTTTCTTAATGAAGAAAACCTGTTTAGAAGGCAAAAAAAAAAAAAGTATTTAGCTTTTTTTTCTCTGATTCTGATTGATTTCCTTTTTGCTTGAACAAATTAAAATACATTAAAAATAGCTTTTCAGTATTGTTTCCAATTATCAATTAGAAACGGTCTAATCTACAGTCCAATATGACAGCACACAGGAAAAAAAGACACATTCCTTGATTTTATATTTGCAATCTTCTTCAAACTACCCTAAATCTTAGAGCTTGCTGTTCTCTTTTCCACACCATATGCACTGTCAGATAATCTAATCTGCACACACAGTCCCTGACTACAGCTGGAGTGCAGCTGACACAGTCTGGCTCCAACATCATCACATGTAATTAGTATGTAATTACATGGAAGATACAGTATAATTGGTATGTTGATGTACAGTCATTAGAACTGAGTAAACACAACATGAATGAACTGACAAGCTAACCCTGTCTGCAGGTACAGTACAGAATGCAGAAAGCATCACAAGGATTGGACGGACTGTGTGTTTGAGTGTGTGTCCTTCTGTGTGTGTCCTTCTGTGTGTGTGTGTGTGTCCTTCTGTGTCCCCATCCATTTGTGTGTCCTTCCGTGTGTGTGTGTGTGTCCTTCCGTGTGTGTGTGCATGCCCAGCGACCACAATGTTCCTGTACGCAGCACGACAGGCGCCTGGGCGTCAGCTCTCCCAGGTCTGCTGCTATGAAACAGTGCTGCATGCTTTTGCCAGCAGTGTTTTACAATGTTAAAAGCTAAACGCTTTAATAAACTCATCAATTAAACTGTGGATGAGTAAAAGCCCATCAGCTCAGAGCTCTTCCAGGTACAGGCTCCCCCCTGAGCACCGTGTGTTAACAGAGAATAGCAACTGTGTAATTAACTGTGAGCCAGGAACTACACACAAACAAGAAGTTGTTGTGTATTTCTGGCTCCTTTACATCTGTGTTTTGCTAAGCTCTCTTGCTTAATGGCATCTTAACTTAGCGCTGATGACCAGATCACTGACACGACTACAGAGCACAGGGGATGTGTTACCTTCTCAGAGGGAGGGTGTGTCCTGCTGTGTGTAGCCTGGACTGTACTGTGGTGTGTATCTTTATATGTGTGTGTGTCCATATGTGTGTGTGTCCCACTGGAACAGTCACTGCAGGCTGGCAGCTATCGAGTTTTGGAGTGACTGTGGAGGTACAGAGAGGTGGTGGGAGAGAAGTGGAAGCCGTCTCCAGAGTGCTGGAGTTTGATTCTCCCTGCTGCCGTTCAGATCCGGCGGGCAGGGTGAGATTGATCTCTTCCTCGTAAGAAGAGATGAGCTCCACTACGTCTCGACCTGCAGCAACACCCACTCTACACACCAGTGAGGACACTTTAACGCTCTTCAAACACACACACACGCTCTCTCACACACATGCTCTCTCACACACGATCTCTCACACACACGCTCTCTCACACACACGCTCTCTCTCTCTCTCTCACACACACACACACTCTCTCACTCTCTCTCAAACACACACACACACTCTCAAACACACACACGCTCTCTCACACACACGCGCTCTCTCTCTCACACACACAAACACACACACTCTCTCACTCTCTCTCAAACACACTCACACACACTCTCTCAAACACACTCAAACACATTCTCTCACACACTATTTCACACACTCTCACACACACACTCACACGCTGCATACTTCCAATAATATTTCCTCAGTAACTATCAGATTATATTACAGAAGGCCATTTCGCAATAAAATTAAGAAGATTCAAAACACCAACACACCAGTCTCCTATTACCATAGCCAGGAGATCCAGAGGGGGGGGGGGGGGGTGCTGACAGACTGGAGTGTTATGTAGCGTATGAAAGGCCCTATGTAGAGCAGCGCGGCGGGCTGGACTGGACGAGGTATTGCTGTGGTCTCCTCTAACAGGAGGCTTCCTGGTGAGTCTCTCTCCATCTCAATCCTGCTGTGTTGACAATCAATCCCAACCTGTGAACAACTTCTTCTCCCAGATGCCTTAATACTTTCTGGATAGGCAGACAGAGAGTGTGTTTGCGTGTGTGTGTGTACAAACACACACACACGCCGCTTTCTCTCCTGACCAAAACGATGTGTGTGTGAGGGGGGATAAAGTGAACGGGGCCTTCGTGTGAACTTGAAGGGCCCTGTCAGTTATGGGAAAGTAACAGCAGTTACAAAGTCTTCTTTGCACTCTAAGACACATACTAGTGTTGACAGAGCAATTACAGCTGCTCGTACATCACACACGTCCAATGGGATCAAGGCACAGGGAGCCGGTTGGGTGCGTCACCTGAAAAATACCCCGTCACATCCTCTGCTTTGTTAAAACACACACACACAAGCCACATAGTCTGGATAGATTGGACAGCCGTATCATTCTGAACTCTCTTAATCCGACACCCACGCTAATAAGGAACTTGGCAAACAAGTTACATTTCTATCTTTTAACATTTAATCATCCTTTAACTTTCCTCAGAATGAGTTTTTATACTGCGGCGGGAAAACAAAGTTGTGATGAAATGAAAGCAGCACACAGAGCTCCTGACAGGCAGTGTGGCAGGAAGACATTATTGGTTTAAAGGAAGTGGGTGGGAGGGGCTGAGAGTACCTGTGATGTCACTTCCCATGTCCTCGTCTGACTCCTTGTCATTGGTGTCTCTCTTGGCTTCCTCTCTCATCTCTGGAACAAAGAAGTCTGTCTGGCGAGACAGCGGCATCATGTAGTGGATCAGGTCTGACTTGTAGATCTCAATGGCAGGGAAAGCACACAACTTCCTCTCCTGAGAGGGAGGGAGGGAGGGAGGGAGGGAGGGGGGGAGGGAGGAGGGAGGGAGGGAGGGAGGAGGGAGGGAGGGAGGAGGGAGGGAGGGAGGGAGGGAGGGAGGGAGGAGGGAGGGAGGGAGGGAGGAGGGAGGGAGGGAGGGAGGGAGGGAGGGAGGGAGGGAGGGAGGGAGGGAGGGAGGGAGGGAGGGAGGGAGGGAGGGGAGGGAGGGAGGGATGGAAAGGGTGTCAGTTAAACCATACAGGGCAAAACTAAACAAGGCAATTCTCATAATGACATAATACATTCTCTCTCACAAACATACACACGCACGCACACACACACACAGGAATCTCACCAAGGGAGAATACCTTTTAGTGTTCTCCCAGCTCATAAAGGTTTAACACTGCAGCACTTCCCACTGCATACAACACAGTAGCTACTACACACAACCACACACGCACACACACACACACGCACACACACACACAGACACACACAGACACCAATTACACCAATAATCAAATCAAATGTATTTGTATAGCCCTTTTTACACGCAAGCATGTCACAGAGGGCTTCACATATGCCCATAGAACTGCCCCTCAACCAACCTAAACCCTCAAGGAAGACAAGGAAAAACTCCCAAAAAACTCTCAACAGGAGAAAAAAATGGAAGAAACCTTGGGAGGAGCAATTCAGAGAGGGATCCCCTCCTCCAGAGACGGTTGGTGAGAGAGAGGAGCAGAACACAGGCTAAACATAGTCATACAGTGTCGATGGGTTTTTAAAACACCAAAATCCATTGTTCAACTTTATAGATGTAGGACAGGACCGGGAGACTCGCGACCAGGTCCAGCGTTGGCTAACCGACGACCAGGCAGGTGCTGACAACTCAAACCCCCCACACCACAAGGGATGTGTGTGGGGGGGGACAGAGAGAGGAGAGCAGGGATTAGAGAATGCCAGGAGCAGCTAACAGTTACAGTCATAATAGAATGAGATCCCCACCGGTCAAGTGTGGACTGGTGCAGCAATTTAACAGAGCAAAAAAGGGGAATTTGATGCAGCCCCACACACCAAGACAGCGACAGCCCCCCTCATTTGGAACATGAAATCTGTTCCAGGGGAAGAGAACTCTAAAATAAGTTATACTTATAGAATAAGGATGGAAACAACCCGTCCCCCGTTGCCTCCAACTAGTAACATACTTACCTTTAACAGTCGTAGAATTGACTAAACAATAACGTTTTTAACCTAATTTTAAATGTCGAAACAGTATCAGACTCCTTAATTGAGACGGGTAATTTGTTCCAGAGAAGAGGTGCTCTATATGAGAACGCCCTACCTCCAGCTGTTTTTTTCTTAATTTTGGGAACCACCAGATAGCCGGCATCTTGAGATCTAAGTGTCCTTGCGGGGCAATAGGGTGCAAGGAGACCGGAGAGGTACAGTGGTGCCAATCCATGCAGAGATTTGTAGGTTAGTAGTAGAACTTTGAAGTCAGCTCTGGCTTGGATAGGGAGCCAGTGTAGAGAGACAAGAGTAGATGTTATGTGATCAAACTTTCTTGTTCTGGTCAATAGTCTAGCAGCAGCATTTTGCACCCGCTGTAAATTTTTTAGGTGGGTAATTGGGAGGCCAGAGAACAACACATTGCAATAGTCCAATCGGGACGTAACAAATGCATGTATTCGTTTTTCGGCATCATCCTTTGAGAGAAATGTTCGTATTTTGGCAATATTACGTAGATGGAAAAATGCAGTTCAATAAACCAGTTTTAATGAGCCACATTTATCTAGTGTGAAGATACAGCCATAAGCTAATGAATACATGGTTTTATATGATTTAAATTATTAATACTGTACATCTGGATGTTTGTTCAGAATAAATATTTTCAAAACATGCACGGTGCTGAGATTATGCACCCTTATGGATGATCTCAGCACCTTTTGATGAAAGCATCTGTTAAATGAAACTAAAACGCAAGATCGTTGTTATGATGACCTGAACTGACTGAGAACGGATGCAGTTTTTTTTTTGGGGGGGGGGGGGGGGGTTTACCTAAGGTTATATTTAGTAAGTTTTATACCTTTATTTGAAATGATCTATTAAAATCAAATCATTGTAGTTTCTGTGTCGGTGTCGGTGGGGTAGTTCTTGGTGTGGGTATCGTGTGAGCCAGACAGGAAGGGAGATGGAGATGTAGGCTGGGTGGGTGACTGAGCTCACTGGATATCTGTGAGCTCAGCCACTGATATATTCGTTTTAATCTAAATCCCCCAGAAGAAAAAATGTGAGTGGGAGGCAGTATGAATCACCTGACACAAAAGGTATCCCCCCCCTCTGCCCCCCCCCGCCTCTGCCCCCCATCTCTTCCTCCCCCACTCCACCCTCCTGGCTATTCCAATGAGAACCCATCTCCTCCTTGAACCTGCGGAGATAATGAGGGGAGGAGGACGAGAGAAAATGGAGAAAGGAGAGACTGTACTCAACAACGTTTGCCTCAGAGGGATGGGGTGTTGCTGAGGAGAGAGAGAGAGAGGGGGAGGGAGAGAGAGAGAGAGAGAGAGAGAGAGAGAGAGAGAGAGAGAGAGAGAGAGAGAGAGAGAGAGAGAGAGAGAGAGAGAGAAGGGAGAGAGACAGCGAGAGAGACAGCGAGAGAGAGAGAGAGAGAGAGAGAGAGAGAGAGAGAGAGAGAGAGAGAGTGGAGGGAGGGAGGGAGGGAGGGAGAGAGAAGGAGAGAGAGAGCGAGAGAGAGAGAGAGAGAGAGAGAGAGAGAGAGAGAATTAAAAAATTACCAGCATATACAAGGAATTTGAAAATGTAACAAATAGAGAGAGACTGGTTTATTTATTGGGAGAAAAACCTAACTGCTGTATTTTAGCAGCAAAGTATGTATCAGCCTGTCATGGCCTTAGAGACAGCCACAATGAGGAAAATGTATAATATGGCAAACATAACATGTTTTCATTTTTGTTTTAATATTTCGTTTAAATTTTACTGTAATTTTTCAGAATTTCAAATCTAGTATTTGATTTTTACTATTATTATTATCATTATATAACCTGGTGTATGTGCGTATGTATGTGTATGTGTGGGTGTGTATATATACGTGTGGGTGTGTATGCACGTGTGTATGCGTATACATATATATATATATATATGTGTGTGTATCTATTTACTTATTTATGTATTTATTTATACCAATTATTTTACAACATTAATAATATACCAACTTGAATAATAATAACATGGATACAAGTTGTACACCTGTGTGGTACACGTATGTATATGTTAAACTGCCGTGTATGTGCCGTGTCTCTGTATGTAAATGTATGAAATATAAGTATATATAAGGCCATGATTTACATTGATTAGTATTTCTGTAATTGGGTGTGCTCAAGCCTTCGGCGAGAGCACAACCTTTGTTCTCTCACATATATATTTGTTTATTATTATTATTTATTTTCGCCCCCCTAAGGATCAGTCAATATTTGGACTACATACACAACGGCGGTGTCAAAAGGTTCGTCTTGGTAGCGATTGCGTTGGTTGTATTTTTATTTACGTTCCGTTGCATGGTTTAAGTAGAAATTGCGTTTTTGTGGTGAAAAGTGACGCTAACGGTGGCTAATTTGCTAACCACAGTCACTGACGTTACTAACGTCACTACGTCACTAACGTCACGAAAACACGCGTGACTACCTGTAGCAGAACATTCGTTTCACGTCTGTTAACTTGGGGGATAGCTAGGCTAACTATAGCTTTACTGCAAGGCAGCTGCAGAAACGCCACAAGCAAAGAGGCCAGGGTGATAACTATTTACTCATTTTACTTTGTGATGTGAAACACAATTATGAAATGTAATGTATAATATTAGCTGATATTATTAAGGAAGTAGGTCCACATCTACTTTTGGAAACGGTAGTCTACTATTTCACTGAAGCATTAGCATCATGACATTAGCCTCTGTTGCCCGGGCAACACATACTACAGTGGTCTATGATGCATCTGTTTTCAATCTTTAAAATAAACATTCCTCACAAATACATTTTCGTTGTAGGATTTATTATGACATTACATTACAAGTAAACGATTTGTGGGTGAAATTATCATTACCTGTGGTTTCAAACCAGTGTTGCTCACTGCAACGCTGTAGCCTACGCGAGACACTACAAAAACATCTACACTGCTGTATAGTAGGAAGTCAAACGGCGACAGAACATGTTCGGCACTCTCCTTACTTAAATCAAAAGTCTATCTAACTACTAACCTGAACTTCATTGCCACAGCCTAAACTTTGTCAATCTGTTCATGAAAATAATTAATTTCAGCCTAAACCGTACAACGGAACGTTAAATCCAATTCAACCAACGCAATCGCTACCAAGACGAACACAGAATCAGACTACTACTACACAGCAGTAGTCTACTAGTACTGTACCGTAGTAGTCCAATTTACCGGGGCAGCTTCTCCACACAGGGCTATATCGCATTTTGCGTTGTTACTGACAATGGTCGCTACCAGTGAGCTTTTTATAATTGAGCGATTTTCCACTAAATAAATGTCAAGCTTATTTACGTTTTGGGGGGCATATTTTCAGTTAGCAGATGGTACTGTTTGAATCGCGATTCCATCTTCTACTGCCGGGTAACGTCGTAGAATAATCTTCAAAGGGGGTTCTTTATTAATGAATGAATGCAATGAGTAGGCTACATGCCTGAAAATATCACGAGAAGGGAAAAACTTAAAATGACGTTTAAGTCATAGAGATTAGGTCAATTTTTACACCGGTCTGCCAAATCTATTCGTTTTGATTCAACGATGAGGCTGCCTCTTGCAGGGGAAATGAGAAGACATCTATTTAATTCTACACTTCACTCGTATTTTCAGTTGTAAATGAGCAGCAAAAAACAATGCTTTTAAATCTATTTAATCTTTATAAGTAATAAATATGCATTTTCATATAAAATATACAGAAATCAGTTGTAAAAATGTCATTCAAAAACGGACCCCTGTGCAACCGACGCAAGCAAGCACACCCTACAATTTCCCCAGAAATTGTACCCTCTCTAGTTCTACCGTTGCTTTGGCAATATGAACAATTGTTGTTTTCATGTCAATAAAGCCCTTTGAACTGAAAACTGAACTGAGAGGGAGAGAGGGATGAAGGAAATGAAGAGTGAGTGAGAAGAAATTGTGTCAAACACAAATAAATGGCAAGTAAATGTCTGAGGGCTGCATTTGGCTGAGCCGCTCCTGAATGTGTTATTTGCTGCCTTGCACAAATCAGTCAACTTTAACCGCTCTGTGGGGACTGCTGGAAGAGCAGGAGATAGGACAAGGAGCACACTGAGAGAGAGAGAGAGAGAGAGAGAGAGAGAGAGAGCGAGAGAGGGAGAGAGAGAGAGAGAGAGAGAGAGAGAGAGAGAGAGAGAGAGAGAGAGAGAGAGAGGGAGAGAGAGAGAGTGTGAGAGAGAGACAGAGAGAGAGAGTGAGCGAGAGAGCGAGAGAGAGAGAGAGAGCGAGAGCTGCTCTCTGACTCTGTATAGGTTACCTAAACAACTACAGTGTGGCCAACACACAATCTAACACACAATGCGTACAGTATGTCCACAACTAAAACTGATGTTACTCAACAAGTTTAACAGTAGCGTACTGGAAAGACGTAATGAATTAAAGACGGTATACACATCAAGAGGATCATGGATAGTAACCAGGTAGTCACTGGGATTAGTTTGGATCACTCTGTAGCGGCAGGCTATCGCGGGAATCAGATGAGAGTCATTTTTAGCTTCTGTTTTGAGGCCAAAATGTAAATGCGACACAAAGCTTTCTCTTGACTATTGTGTTCAACTGTGACTCACTAAAACTTACAACAAAGGGTGCTCTTTATTGGGCATTAACACCCAACTTGAAACCAGCAGTAGGCTAGTATGTTGTCTTCAACCAAGCATTTTAAACTCCTCCACCCACCACGGCTCGTCTGAAAAGGAAGACCTCACACAGGCACGAAACAGAGCGGGTTTGTCCACCACTCTGACCATCAAAAGCAAATAGCAGAGGTCATTTGTTAAATCCCCAACAGCGTTTTTCTAAATGTCACTACAAATCCCTTCCAAAGTAACCCGTGGTGCTAAAAAAGTGGACAACAGTGTACAAACAAAAGTCTTGTTTCCATGCAAGCCTCCGTAGCTACGGATAATCTACTCTGCATGCCCTACTGTGATTCTTGTTTTGACTGATTAAAGATGAAATAAAAAGTTGAAGATCTCAATTTTTCCCTTCAATGAGGATGTAATTAACCCCACAGACCCTCGAAGCTTCAGTATACAACCAAACTACACAGCAAACTGACATCCTGAAACAAAGTGGCTTAACGGCAGTAAATAGGAGGATTAATTAGCGAGAATGAAAGGGAGGGGGTGAGATGAAGGTTTTCTTAAAATGTGGTGCATACGTGAGTCAGAGATCCTCCCTGTCTTGCCACGAGGCCAGTCTTTCTACCGGCTCTCAGGGTTGATAAGACTCGCCAGTAAAACGAACTGCAATCAATACACATAATTGTTATGCTCCTAATCGTTGAGCATGAGTTGCCTACGTAATTGATGCACGATAAACGGTGGATGTTAGCCCATCAGCTCTCTGTTCAATTTCCTTTCCGCCTCATCATTACTGCTCCCCCATCTTACAGAAAAAAACCTTAAAGTTACCAACTACATTCATTATTCACCAAAGATAGATTGTTGTTGTTGCACGCTAGCCTTGTCTCAGATCCATCCATCGACAGATCATCCACTCGCAGTGAAACATTTTTATCATGAAACATAAGGACAGAGGAAATGCTGTTCGATAACCTCATAACTCTGGTTGGAGGCCATCCATGTCCCCATCTTCTCCCCCTCTCCCTCTCTCCCCCCCTCTCCCTCTCCCCCTCTCCTTCTCCCTTTCTCTCTCCCTCTCTCTCCCTCTCACCCCCCTCTCTCTCTCCCTCTCTCCCCTCCCTCCTTCTTTCCCTCTCTCCCTCTCTCCTTCTCTCCCTCACTCTCTGTCTCTCTCTCTGTCTCTCTCCCTCTCTCTCCACCCAGCTAGACCAGCACCATCTTGGAACTCCACCTAGCTAGAGGGCCGTCAATATTTATGAGCCAGGAGTTGCCACATAAGGAAGCTACTTATCCAACAAAGTCAATACAAAGCATTGAACATCACATTGTCTGCCTTGGTGACCACCCACACAACAAGGGTAACTCTCTCTCTCTCTCCTTCTCTCTCTCTCTCTCTCTCTCCCTCTTTCCCTCTCTCCCTCTCGCCTTGGTGACCACCCACACAACAAGGGCAACTCTCTCTCTCTCCCTCTCTCCCTGGTGACTACCCACACAACAAGGGCAACTCTCTCTCTCTTTTTACATTTACATTTAGTCATTTAGCAGACAGACATTTCCCTCACCGCTCAGCCACCTGACTCCCCTGGTACAGCAGGGTGGCCTGTTCTGGGCTGGTGTGGTGGATAACAGCTGTGTGGAGGAAGCACTGTGGTAAGTAGGGAGTCAGGTGGCTGAGCGGTGAGCGAGTCGGGCTAGTAATCTGAAGGTTACCGGTTCGATTCCCGGCTCTGCAAAATGACGTTGTGTCCTTGGGCAAGGCACTTCACCCTACTTGCCTCGGGGGGAATGTCGCTGTACTTACTGTAAGTCGTTCTGGATAAGAGCGTCTGCTAAATGACTAAATGTAAGTAGGATAGTCAGGTAGTTTAGTATAATAATCAAAATAGATGCTATTTTAAGCTAAAACACGATACAGGGTTTATGAGACAGTCTATGTATTTGAAGATTAAAGATATAGATCTGGGCAGACATGTCTAACCCTGCCCCATCCTCAGAACCTGGGCATGGTCATGCATTATTCATCATTTATGTTAATAAAGGTAAATTCCCCTGAACAGAAAGAGGATAAGGAAACCTAGTCGAAGCCAGAATCAAACCATAGTGCAGGTTTTCTGATTCTCAGGCAGGCGGATGCACAGCACTGTCCAAAAGTCAAGCTCAAACCTCTAATTTATACTTCCGCTCAAATAAGAGAGATTTTTTAGATTTTTTAAACTATTTTCATGTAAAAAATAAATAAAAGGTGCTGTACTTCTGTGCAGGCGGTGAGTCCAGACACCCCCTGGGTCTCCATCAGTTCAGTTGGAGGACCTGGATGTGAGCTCTGAGTGTGAGCTCTGAGTGTGAGCTCTGAGTGTGAGCTCTGAGTGTGAGCTCTGGTGAGGTCGAGGAGTGTCTGTGTTTTCGCACACTAACAAAGCAGAGGAGCGGAGCACACTGGCTCACAACTGTAATTACTCTCTCAGAGTTTATATCATTAGGCCTCACTGGAGTGTGTGGTGCTGCAATGGATCACTGCCTGGCTGCCCTCCAGATAGAGAACAGCACGGTTGTGTGTGTGTGTATGTGTGTGTGTGTGTGTGTGTGTGTGTAGGGGTAAACAAAGAAGGGGAGAGCAATTAGTTGTGTATCTTCGCCGCGCTCCAACTGCTTTGGAACGTTGCTGAATGTTCCTAAAAGAAGGAGACAATTTGATATCTTCCACTCGCAAGCACGGCATCCCCAAGCTACACTCCCCAGCTGCAGTGGGATTTGTTTAGAAACACACAAGACACAGATCAAGTCAGCCGATAAACCACACAAAAACTTCCAACAAAGTAGCTTACGTGGCTGGTGTTGTTTTACGACGATTCCTGGACATTCGTTCCCCAGTGAACGGCTTGGAAAAACCAGGCAAATAAAGTATACAAAAAGAAAACCAGACAGTACTGGATAGTGAGAAGAGTGGAGGGGGGGGGGGGGGGAGGAGGGGGGAGGCAGTGCAAGTGCAAATTGATCGGCGACAGCCAATTGGTATGCAAGGACAAGGTTGGACTCCCTCAATATCAACTAAGCCTAATTGGATTTTGTGTCCATGAAAGCAAATAATTTTGAAGGCAGAAGTTAGGCTTGTTAAGAGTCATTTGTTTAATTGGGAAGTTCATTAAAAGGCTGACGTGACTAGGGGGAGGGAGCCGGGGAGCAAGAATGATCGGGAGGATTGTTCCTGTGAGGGAGGGAGGAAGGAGGGGAGGAATAGGAGTGGAATTAGAGTGAGAGGAGTCCGTCTGAGCAGATAGAGAAGAAGAGGGAAAAGAGACGTGTCACTTCCTGCTGGCACCAGCATCAACATGACCCAAGAAACACCTCTGGAGTCTTTTACATCGCTTCATCCAAACTAGCCACAACAGAAACATGGTGTACATGTAGGACACAAGTCCTGAATGCTATTCCTTAACCAGCACATAGCAGCTGCTGAATATGACGAATTTGGCACTCTTCAACATAATTACTGCAAGCTGGCTGTGCTGTAGAGGGCATTCTCTGTGACACCTGGCTAGCTCACCTGTATATACAGGCCCAGACAATAACCCACCACTGTCTATCACTCTGTCTGGTATGCTGAGGTATTTATTAGAGGTGTGTGTGTGTGTGTGTGTCAGACAGAGATAGCACTTGCAATGATGTTCTCCCTCATATTAAAAACATTGTTAAGTGTAATAGGTTGCTTGGATATGACCTATTTACTGTATGTTTAGCCAGTCCGGAGTAGAACAATGTACCTGTACATAAACATTTTTATACACTTGAATTTCCCACAGCCATGAAAGCTGATAGCTATGGTCAATGACTGAACCAGACTGTAACCTGTAGCTACGTTGCTAAGTGCAGAGACGACAGAAAGTCTATCGACATATGGGTGCACAGATGTGTGTCTAGTGAGGAGAAGAAACAGTACCAATGAGGCAGACAACCTCCCACTGAGAGAGAGAGACAGAGAGAGACAGAGAGAGACAGAGAGAGACAGAGAGAGACAGAGAGAGACAGACAAAGAGAGAGACAGAGAGAGAGACAGAGAGAGAGAGAGACAGATACTTTTTTTTTGTACTCTGGATGAGAGGCCTCAGTCGCCAGTGTTCCCAGTGACAGAACCCAGCCCTGCCTGGCCTGTGAGCAGAGAGACAGGGCAGCCCTGCCTGGGCTGGGGGTGTGAAAGACAACTTCATCACACACACGCACACACAGACACACACACACACACACAGACACACACACAGATGGAGCTATCTGTCTATTTATAGGCGGTTGATTTCTCACCCAGGTCCCCAGGCGGAAAAAAGGGAAAATTAATACGAGAGCGAGGCGAGTCTTGGTGACAATTGGTGACAGTCCCCTGAGCTCCACACACTCCCTGACCTATATCCTCCCCAACCGAGCCCCAGCATTCTCCCTCCTCACCCTCCTCCATCATCCGCCCCGCCCTCCGTCCTTCCATCCCTCCATCCCTCCGTCCCTCCATCCCTCCATCCCTGTAGAGGAAATACAAAAACACTTCACACTTCTATGGAGGTGTCCAATTCTGACTGTCCCTCTTGGGCACATGAACACACATTACACACCAACTCGACACACACGTAACTACCAGAGATGGCAAAAGTACACACATCCTTCACTCAAGTAGAAGAACAGATACTTATGTTTATAAAGACTCAAGTTAAAGTAAAGAGGTATGGGCTCTGCCATATACTTAAATAAAAAGTAACCATTACTACTACCTGTTTTAGGGTCACCCTGGTATCTGGACCTCACATCATATTAATACATTAATACTAAAAGACACTGTAGACACTGTAGACGTTTCAAAATAAACATTAAAACTAAAGTAATGAGCCTGGCTTGAAAATATAGAAGTATAAACAAAAGTACAGATGTTTGTGTAAGGAGAGAAAGTAAAAAGTTGTCAGAAAAATACATGGTGAAGTAATGATACCAGAAAAATCTACTTAAATACAGTAATGAAGTATTTATACTTTGTTATTTCCCATCTCTGCATACTAACCATGTACAAACCTCACACAAACGACACACACACACACAAACCACACAAAACACCACACACACAAACCACACAAAACAACACACACAAGCATACTTTCCCAGTGCAGAATATTCTCATCCTTCGGCCGCATCTTCTGCCAACATCCAGACATGTCTAGACCGGACACCCCCCCAGGGAGGAACACCTCCGCCCCCCTCCACCCCAACTGCTGTGGTCCAGCTGCAGAGCGGGAGCTTCCAGGGGTGAGATGGGGTGGAGGGGTGGTAGGGAGGGGGTACATTAGGAGCTGTAGACTGATATAGAGTAGTAGATAGCAGTAGCAGGCTAGTGATGGAGTTGGGCTGCAGCTGGGGTAGTGTGGGCGGGCTCGGGGAGAGACACAAGGGTTTGGTCTGACCTCTCTCTGCACCATCGGATCGATGAGCCAGACACTTGTCAGCCACTGCTATGTCTCCAGAGCTGATACGATCAATGAGACACCAGGGTGGGGGAGGAGGGGGGTATAGGGAGGGGGGTTGTTTGGGGGGGCTGTTAGAGAGGGGCGCAATCTGGGCTCCTGGATCTGCCAGACACAGTTTGTAGTGGGCTACAGTGGGCTAGTAATCCGAAGGTTGCCAGTTCGATTCCCGGTCATGCCAACTGACGTTGTGTCCTTGGGCAAGGCACTTCACCCTACTTGCCTCGGGGGAATGTCCCTGTACTTACTGTAAGTCGCTCTGGATAAGAGCGTCTGCTAAATGACTAAATGTAAATGTACCTCTCCTGCCCCTCTGTGTTTTGCTCAAAGCGAAGGGAGCTTAAAACCAGCCACCTGGGGAGGAGACGACAAATGTGACCCCCCGTCCGTCGGTCCGTCAGCCGAGCACAGCTCTGCTCTCAGAGGCATTGTAGCTCGGCTTAGCACAAGCTTAGGACAGGATAGGATGACAAATATTACTAGCAACAGGCTACAAAAGTAGCCCTTTGCGGTCGGTGGAAATCGACTTCACAGTGATAACTTAGCAGAACCTAAAGGCTGCCGGAGCCGTTAAGCTTGGCTGTTTAAGTTCCTTCGATCTCTGGAGCATTCGGCACAAAGAGGCCATCTCCCAGCAAACCAAGAGTATTAAATGGTGAATAATTGGGAAGAGGGAAGTAGAAAGGTAAGGAGGCTGGGGACCCAAAAAGTCCCTCACCTAATTGAGATGTTCATTTGAGGGTCTGAGATCAAAATTATTCACACCTCGAGAATTTGAATGATCTGTGATTAGTGCCGGGGTGGTGGGCGGGACTTAAGTACTGGTGGACCCTCTGGCTTCGCCTTCTGACCTTGTCCTCTAGCTCCTCCCCCTTGTCCTCTAGCTCCTCCCCCTTGTCCCATCTACCGTATTTTACGGAAAATAATCCGCGGCTTGTACTCCGTTTTTTTACAGTTTTCTTGTGCGGCTTATATTTTGAAGCGGCTTATTGTACGGTTTTAGAACAAAAAAGTGGCTTCTTTTCAAGATCTCTACAGACTGTGTAGCTAATTTAATTCTCAACACTTGAACGGGGGCTTATTACTTGAAAGAGGACTGATTCGTAATGAAAGTGAAAGGGCAGTTTATATTCCAGTGCAGCTTATACTCCGATTTACAAACTCAAAGTGCTCATTCTGGGGGGGGTGCGGCTTATACACGATGCGGCTTATTTTCCGTAAAATACGGTATGACTCCTCCACCTTTAGCCCTTCCCTCTGACTATCTAGAACAGTGTTTGTCCAGTCTGCAGTAGGTAAGTTCCTCTCAGTCAACCACTGGGCTTACACACGGCTAAGATAATCACACAGTCATCCTTACATTTATTCATTTAGCAGACGCTTTTATCCAAAGCGACTTCCAAGAGAGAGCTTTACAAAGTGCATAGGTCACTGATAATAACAACAAGATAGCCCCAAAAACATTGCTGGTACATTGCATATTGTGAACAACCAAAATAAGTGCCAAAGGGAAGAACCCTTGTCCCTACACCAAGAATCCTTGGTGTAGGGACTGTGTGGGGACTGTGTGGGGACTGTGTGGGATAGTAACATCTGCTTTAAAGCAGTTTTCTTGAGAAGACACGTT
Organism: Osmerus eperlanus; assembly: GCF_963692335.1. NCBI lineage: Eukaryota > Metazoa > Chordata > Actinopteri > Osmeriformes > Osmeridae > Osmerus > Osmerus eperlanus. The sequence goes on from NC_085018.1 coordinate 25,610,952, forward strand.
TTAGCTGGTGTTCACCTAGAGGCAATGTGATGGACGCTTGCTCTCAAGAGCAGACTTGGAGTCAACAGACCACTGCCTCAAAGGTCTTTGAAGTTTCTGTAAGGAGAGATAGTAATCTCTACCCTGCTCTATATCTCCTCTTAATGCTTCCTCAGGAACAGAACGTTTCAAAGGGTTCAACAACCGTTCAACAACTGCTCAGCAACTGTTTTCTGTCAGTCGGCCAGCTGGCACATCTCTTCTTGGGCCTTGACACTAAATAATACGCTAGAAAAATACAGAGCGTGAACATGGAAGGTTGCATAACGAGGTGATGATAAACAAAACAATCCATGGAGACGCTTGCAGACAACAGCATTAGTAATCATGAGGAACACATTACGATTTTGCCTCTTCATACGGCGTCCTTGAACGCACCCCCTAGTCTGGCCTTGCACACACACAAATAAAAAAACACATAAATAAACATACTGACAAAAACCCAAACACACCAAAGCTGAGGTTATGGACGACAATGAAAGTCATTAGAAGTCAGCGCCCCAGCGCAGTCGGTTAGGGTCTCCCTCGGTGAGACTGGACCTCGATGTGGGAGATGAGATCACTGAACCAGGACCATCAGTTCACTCATTCTGGTTAGAAACCGGTCTACTTTTACTAAAGTCCCAGGCCACTTGGACATCCCCTCCTCTCTCGCCTCTCATTCTCTGACTCTATGGTTGTAGAATTAAGCGTGGCGCTGCTAGGAATTGTGGAAAAGATTGCTTAACCCTTGTGCTGCCTTCGGGTCACATGACCCAAAAGTTCATAACGAACCATCGTTGTGTTTACCCAATTTTACCCAATACAAAAACAAATAAAAATAATTTTCTTTTAACCTTCGCAATGTGGGGGGTCTGAGACAGCCCAACGGTTAAAAGAAAATGCTTCACTTTGTTTTTGTATGCGGTAAAGTTGTCGCAATACGACGGTGGGTCACAATGACTGATGGGTCAGAACGACCCGAAGATAACACAAGGGTTAAGAGTCCCATACATCGTTTTTCTTCCCTCCTTCCCTCCTTGTAACTAACACAACAGAATACTGTTTACATCAGTACTATGTCAGATAACTCCTAAGCCATGATGAACTCTAACTGAAGAGATCCAGATTCTGCTGTGATTATATTCAGACTTACTGGATCCACAGAGAACAGCAAGTCCCCAGTCCTGGGGTACAGAGAGACACGAGCCAGCTCTCGACCGAGGGGGGGCGAGGAGGAGGAAGAACAGGAAAGGAGGAACCATAGAGGAACTCAGAGTGACTAATGACACCTATTTAGGGAAACGCAGAGATGTACCATTAGCACTGGCTAAACCCTCTTAAACCCCCGGGCTCCCAGATACACAGACAGAAAGACAAAGTACGTTTGTCACCTTTATTTGTGTGTTTCTTGTTTTGTGTACAGTGTGTGTGTGTTCCAGACACACAGAGAGAGAGAGAGAGAGAGAGAGAGAGAGAGAGAGAGAGAGAGAGAGAGAGAGAGAGAGAGAGAGAGAGAGAGAGAGAGAGAGAGAGACACAGAGTGAGAGAGAGAAACAGGAAGACCCACACAGTGAAGGACACAGGAGGACATGCTTGATGCCTGACCCCAGATCCAGGCCCTGTGTCCTGGGTAGGACAGACAGCGTGCTGGCCTGTGCTGGTCCCTCTGGCCGTGGTGCCTGGGGGCCATGTTTAAAGGGCAGGGCTGCGGCCACCTTCTCTTCCTGCACCGTCAGCACAGCACGGAAGACGGCTAATGGTGGGAATTAACAATCCCTTCTGCTGACAGGGCGCCTAATCTCTCTGTCCCCTCAGCTCTGCTCTGCTCACCCCTATTCTCTCCTCTAATGACTGTGATTGAGAGAGGATGAGGAGAGAGGGAGGGAGAGAAAGAGAACAGGGGAGTTGGACAGAGAGGTAGAGAGAGAAAGGGAGAGGTTAGAGAAAGAGAGAGAAAAAAGAATCATTAAAACCCAGGAAAAATAGATTTTTGAAGACATCGAAGAGAAGGGCCAAGAGAGAATGACCGAGGTAAAAGGACAGAAAAAAAGACTGGCTAAGAAAAGACGAGAGAAAGGCTTAGAACGAGAGAAGATAGGGGGAAAAGATGATAGGGAGAAGAGGATGAGGAAGAGGGAGAGTTATATGAGATGGTGAAAAGGATGGGACAGTTTAAGGGCCAGAATACTTTGGGGAAAAAGTACATGGAAGCAAAACTTAAGTTACACTCAGATGAGATAACTATATAAAATAACAATAAAATCTGTGATCGTATGAAATATATAAACAGTTTATCGATATAACCTTGCTGTGAGTAGCATTTTCCATTTTTGATTTGACCATTTAAAAAGGAACGAACACTTTACCATACGCCTTTTTATCCAAAAGGAGAAAATGGGAACCCACTTGCGATTCTTTAGACTTTATTCCATCTGACTGTCCACACCTCACTGAGTCCAAATGGGTATTTTTAATAACTTGCTAAATCTTTTCAGAAAAGTGCCTATTGTGGGAAAGCAAGCTTCTGTATTAGCATGCCTATCTAAATCACCTGTCAGAGAGAGAGAGAGAGAGAGAGAGAGAGAGAGAGAGAGAGAGAGAGAGAGAGAGAGAGAGAGAGAGAGAGAGAGAGAGAGAGAGAGAGAGAGAGAGACATAGAGAGAGAGAGACATAGAGAGAGAGAGACATAGAGAGAGAGAGAGAGAGAGAGAGAGAGAGAGAGAGAGAGAGAGAGAGAGAGAGAGAGAGAGAGAGAGAGAGAGAGAGAGAGAGAGACATAGAGAGATATAGAGCTATAGAGAGATATAGAGCTATAGAGAGATATAGAGATATAGAGAGAGACAGACAGAAGGGACTATTTCAGGTCATCAATTCCACTGTCCAACTTTCTCCTTTCTCCCACTTCTTACACGATCCAACAGGTCCTCATTATGTTCTGTCCTTGAGGTCAAAGTTCCAACTTCTAACACCCAACTCTCCTCTCAAACAGCCTTCTCTCAAACATACCCTTCTCTCCCCTGTTAACTGGAGCTTCACACATCTGAAAATTCTGCCTTCAGAGGTGGTGCTTGCTTTGTACTGCAGTATTAAACGCTCTCCTCAAACAATTAAATACCGACTTTATCAAAAGAGCAGACAGGCATTCACAACACAAGGTCTTCATGCTTATGTTGATGATGCTCCATACAATAAGAATGACGGTTCTCTCATAATACCAACGACCTCTTCACACCACAATACATGTAAATACAACCAAAATGCCAAGGAGAAGTGAAACAGAGATGAACACTGTTGTGTTTCTCCAGAAGGAGAAGTGAAACAGAGATGAACACTGTTGTGTTTCTCCAGCGCTGGTGCTTTTTCACTGAAAGTGCTGTGTTCGTTTTTTACCCCACTAGCTCAACTTGTCACTTTTCGGACTGGATTTGGACTGACCAGCAAATTACTAATTGGGTAGTTGGGTTCCCTTAGGTAGCCTAACTGCAGAAGGCTGTGTAGCCTCTCTTGAGAGGAGACAGAGAGAGTTACAGAGAGAGACAGAGACAGGGTGAGAGAGAGAGAGAGACAGAGAGAGACAGAGAGACAGAGAGACAGAGAGACAGAGAGACAGAGAGACAGAGAGACAGAGAGACAGAGAGACAGAGAGACAGAGACAGAGACAGAGACAGAGACAGAGACAGAGACAGAGACAGAGACAGAGACAGAGACAGAGACAGAGACAGAGAGAGAGAGAGAGAGAGAGAGAGAGAGAGAGAGAGACATAGAGAGAGACTGATGGACACTGCAGAGGCCTTGAAAGTTCCATCAGCAGCAATTCTGGAAGAGGCTCATTAGGAGAGCAACACATGGCCTGGGGTCAGGACAAGAGCTGTCACTGGAATGACACACACATACACTTATACACACACACACACAATCTCTGACAGCAAGACTAGTCTGCATATGAAGCTACAAACAGATATGAATCAATAGGTCATCTCTCCAGAAGGCTGGAGTCACAATGCAAGAAGCAGCACCTGATAAATGTCAGGCTTGGGTTAATGTGACACAAAGTTGAAAGGTGTCTATCTGCTTACAATATAATAATGTCACTAACTCATACACGTTTCAGTTGAACCAAGAATTGCACTGGTTAACCTACTGGTCTTGTCTCAGTGGAGAAGTTATAGAGGAGAATGACAGAGATCAAGGCCATAGAAAACATTGGAGCTTATTTTACATTTAATATGACCAATTATCTGATCTGAGTAATACTCATTGCTAATAATGAGTAAAAAATCATCCAGACAATATGTGACTGGGGAGGGGGGTCCAGTGAGGAGGGGGGTCCAGTGGGGCAGGGGGGCAGCAATTGTATTAGGGTTGAGGTGGACCCCCCTCCTGGCCCCCCTAGAGGTGCCACTGACTGTAGCAGACGACGTAGATCGACAGCTTTCCTTGAAAAACATCGGCCTGAAGAAATCCAAACCCAGCTGCACGATGGCTTATCTGAACAGATTGCAACACAATATGGAGAGTGACAGAAATGTCTTCACATTCTTTGAGACACAATGAAAAAGAAGAAAAAAGACACCTGAAATAAATTGGACTGTTTCAATGCAGCTGTCGGAAACACGAAGGTGAACAATCTCTAGAAAAAGTTTTAAATGTTAATTAAGAGAAGAGAGAAGACAACGGTTTGCGATAGTTTTTTTTCTTTCATAGTTTATAAAGTTTGAAGTAGAAGTATTTGTACCTTGTCCTCATTTTGAATGAGCTCTAGTCCTAACGAAAAGTATAGCTATCTATTATATCATTCTGAATTGTGAAATAGCCTATCTTTAAAAACATTTCATTTAGGTTTATGTCCATTAGATAACTTTAACTAGCTAGCTGGCTTACAATAATCTGCTATGGGCCACTGTCGAATTACACAATGGAGGAAATCTGTAGCATAGGCAGGCTAGTTGGTCCAGTCTCCTACAACTACTGTAGCTATTTGCCGTAGGCCTATCACTCAAATACCTTTTCCCAGACAGAACGCAGCTTGCGCTAAACTCGCTGGCTTCAGCACACAACTGCCTATAGCTAGCTCTACGTGTTCGCGGAGTCCCGGAGAACAACGCAAATTCAAAATAGAATAAAAGTACCTATTGTGAGGTTAGCACTTCATTAGGTAGTTCCTCCAGTCTCCTACTACTGTGTGTATCACACTAACGTGTTTATGAAGTCCCCAGTCAGTCCCTAGTATTTCCACCCTGGCGGTTTAAGCGAGCCTGTTGCCATGGTAACGGTCTCCACCGAAGATCCCCGCTCTCGTTTTTTTTTTTTCTTCCTTCCCATGAAGACGGGATGCTATGATAATCCAAGGATTGAAAGAAAGAGGGATCACGGAAGTGAGCGAGTGGTGCAGCATTTTCTGCGAGAGAAAGCACCATTCTTCAGTGAACACAGATACCAGTGAACACAGATACCAGTGAACACAGATACCCTGGTGTGGCTTTAGTTTTGATATTTACCTGAGGCAGTAGCTCCACAGGCAGTCAAAGGGATAACATAATTGAAACATAAATCACATTCTCTAAGACTTTTGAATCTAAATCTCAAATCTATATTCGGACTGAGAAAGAGAAAAGACTGACTTCTGGGCTCTGAGATGAGCGTATCACAAACCAAGCACAACTTCCATCTGCCCCCCCTACCCTCCCTTCAGAGTGGATCATCTTCATGCAGGTCACAATCTTTCTGCCACTAAATCGTTCAAATCGGAGCAGTGCGCAGCCACAACACACCTGACACAGTGCTGCAGGGGTTTGACACAGAGCTTTCTTCAGAGTGTGCACCTTGTAAACATTCTGCATTATCACCAGTCCCTCAGGGGCCATTTCAAATGCCCTTCATTCTGGTTCACTTTCATACTTAGTTTGATTCCTGCTCTGCACCCGCCAGAGTGATCCTCCAATGACATGATGACACTGAGCATTTCTGTCTGTCAACCGTCCAATTATAACGTGTTGCTGATGTGTATGCGAGTATCGTCCTTGATGGTGAAAACGTGTCCTTGTTTATTGGAGACGTCGTGTATGCAGCCTGGGAACAGCTTCGGGGAGGTGACACAACTCTTCTGTGGCCCAAAGAAGCGATGAGAGAAGATGATAGAAACCGAAAACACAATATCATTCACCCTATTGAATAATTCACTATTTGTCTCGGTGTGAGTCGTGTTTAAAGTATCTGTGGGCAAACATTCATCTAACATTCTCATCCTCTCTCACTCACACTCCATCAGGTAATATGAGTACAAATTAAAAAACACTTGAATCTGTTTCTGGACAGATGCTGGTGAATACAAAGAGGGGAAAGACATGGTACATTTCCACTCAGCTTTCAACATTAGACAAATAAACTATTTATCTTCATTTTAGCACTGGGGTGTAAAAAAACAACAAAAGTCACTCAGACATGAAAATCTGAACTACAATATATAGTAAAGAAGTGTCCGGGGAGCGTTCAGATCCATGTGAACATATCTCCCTCCAGTGACAGGAAAGAGAGAGAAAGGAGGGAGGGAGAAAGAGAAAGGAGGAGAGGAGAGAGAGATGAAGAGAGATGAGAGTGGAAGGTTCAGCTGGTGCTGGCTGGGTGCGGAGGGAAGGTATTATTTCTTGTTATTAACGTACAGGAGACAATGAGATTCCAGGACAGCCAAGCACAAGCGCTGCCTTATTAAAACTGTCTGTCAGGGAGAGGGGGGGGGGGGGTAGAAAGAGGAGGAACTCAAAAGGAGGTAAAGAGAGAGAAAGGCGTGAAAACAGGATAGGAAAGAGAAAGGAAGGGAGTGAGGGAGAGAGAGGTACGCATGAATGAAAACACATTTGACCTGCAACTGAATTGGAAAAGAGTCCAACGAACCAAGTGTGTGTGTGCAGCCAAGTGCAGACACACACTTGAACAACATGTGAGTGTATGAGTGAGATAGAGGAGGACAGATAGAACAGAGAGAACAGAGAGGACAGAGAGGACAGAGAGAACAGAGAGAACAGAGAGAACAGATCCCTCCCTCCCCCCCTGCCCCCCTCCCCCCCCCTCCCCCCTCCCTCCCTCCCCTCCCCCCCTCCTCCCTCCCTCCCTCCCCCCCTCCTCCCTCCCTCCCTCCCTCCATCTCTCCCTCCCCTCCCCTCCCTCCTTCTCTCCCTCCCCCCCTCCCTCCCTCCCTCCCTCCTTCTCTCCCTCCCCCCCCCCTCCCTCCCTCCCTCCCTCCCTCCCTGGAAGGACAGTCCTGACTATCATCCGTAAACAGACTCCACAGAAATAAGTCAGATGGCTGAGCGGTTAGGGAATTGGGCTATTAATCAGAAGGTTGCCGGTTCGATTCCCGGTCATGCAAAAATGACGTTGTGTCCTTGGGCAAGGCACTTCACCCTACTTGCCTCGGGGGAATGTCCCCTGTACTTACTGTAAGTCGCTCTGGATAAGAGCGTCTGCTAAATGTAATGTAATAAGAACCCTTAAAGATCCTGTAAAGTGGAATTAAAAACGAGTTACAAGTTCACCACACCACAGAATAATGTGTTATTAACTACCCATCCAAATTCGAATAAAAAAAACACCGACAAGTATGTTAAATTAGGCTTTGAAATTGTAAGAAAATCAGCAGTCTTCTCTGTTTGAGACTGGGGGGGGCGTGTCGCCTGAAGGAGCTGAAGCTCGGCCCCCTCGCTGGAAGGCGCCGCCTCTCTCAAGTAAGCTACCTACGACCCAGATAATGGACGCTACGTCAAGCCGAACAAAACAGTATAGAATTAGAATGTATTTGTTCAATGAGTGAAACATACAGAGGCATATAGCCTAAATGAAATATTGCCCTGAGCTGTAACACAGGAGTAAACATTTACAGCAGAGACAGCAGACAGTGAGCTCTCCAACTACTTCTAGCACATTAGCTACCATTTCACCAAAATACCATCATTCTACACCGAACAGCCAAATATCAAGTTAGCGTTTTGCACTAATTATAGCAGACCTCTGGAAAAGTTATCTAGTATAATTATAACAAGCACACAGAACTGAGTGATGATCTGCTGGCGGCGGTGGATGGTCCAGGTGCGACCGGAGGATGAACGGCCGGGGGGGCGATGCTCGGTACGGCTCCGCGCTGCAAGAGAAGCCGTGTGTTGGTGAACCTCGTCTGTCTCTGGTCCATGTTCGCCATGAAATGAAATGGTCAGTGGCGCAGAGGCGGCTGTTGGGAGTTTATCCGAAGCTTTCCATGAGCGTGGCTTTTCACAAAATCTAGCCACCTATTTTTCCTTTCATTATCAATAGGGAACTTAAATGGCGTTGCAGCGCAGCTGTAGTTCTTGCATCAGGGAAGATGCAGTTGCGGGTGGTGGGAGACATCCTGAAGCTAGCTAGCTAGCTGATGTAGGCTACAATAACAGTACAGCAGGAGGAGCCATTCAGTGATCTGACGTAGATGGGGAGAAATGACGTAGATAGGGCATTTTTTGGCTCCGCCCATTAAAACCTGATCTGAAAACGGAAGAGAAACTGTTCTTCGGTCTAACTCCACATTTCAGTGCGACAAAGTTTTAGCGATTTGCACATGCTTTCAGGAACTCATTTCACACGTATATAATGTACTTAGAAGCAAAACATGGAATTTACTTTACAGGATCTTTAACAGTAGTTGGGTCCAGCTACCAGGCTCTGCTGTATGACGAAGGGCTCCGTGGCTCAGAGGGAGCGATCGAGGGTAGGTGGGAAAGTGCCACACCTGCACACACGTAAACTCTCTCTCTCTCTCACACACACACACACACACACACACACTGTGGCCGGACAAGGCCTGCTCTGCACTCAGTCTTGCACCAAGAGTTCAGCACCATGGAGAGATCCAGGGATTCAGCACCATGGACAGCGCACCAACAAGCTCACCCGGCCCACAGCCCCTGACAAGGGCCCACACCTGAGGAGGACGGGCTGGTCGTCCTCACAGGCAGCGAGGAGGACGGCTGGTCGTCCTCACAGGCAGCGAGGAGGACGGCTGGCTGGTCGTCCTCACAGGCAGCGAGGAGGACGGGCTGGTCGTCCTCACAGGCAGCGAGGGAGGACGGGCTGGTCGTCCTCACAGGCAGCGAGGAGGGACGGCTGGTCGTCCTCACAGGCAGCGAGGAGGACGGCTGGTCGTCCTCACAGGCAGCGAGGAGGACGGCTGGTCGTCCTCACAGGCAGCGAGGAGGACGGCTGCTGGTCGTCCTCACAGGCAGCGAGGAGGACGGCTGCTGGTCGTCCTCACAGGCAGCGAGGAGGACGGCTGCTGGTCGTCCTCACAGGCAGCGAGGAGGACGGCTGCTGGTCGTCCTCACAGGCAGCGAGGAGGACGGCTGGTGGCCCAGAAGAAGCGGAAGGTAACGTTGGTAACCCTCGACCACAAACTCACTTTGTTATCTTTGTTCAACCTGTTAATAAACGTCCTTCAGGGCTTAACCCTGCTTCTGAGCCCGCCTGGTCTTCTCTGCCTGGTTACAACACACACACACACACAGGCCCCCTTCTGACTGTAGCTACAGGAAAGCTACAGTACGCGTTAAATATAATCGCTCTTGGACATATCCCTTTTCCCTCCTGACCACAATGGTTCAGCCCGCCTGATGGGTCGGAGCCGTGTGGAGGGAGGGTGGGGGGTCAACGGCTCACTGTGTCGGTGAGCAGGGATGACAGAATGAAGGGGAAGGGGGGATGGTAAGAGAGAAACGTACTGGACACACACACACACTCTCCTCTAAGAAGGTAGGGGCATATCCCTTTCCTCTCTTGTCTTATGTGCATCAGCCAGACCCTTCCTTTCTCCAACCCCCCCTCCCCCCTCCTCCTCCGTCTCCCCACCCCCCAGTCCCCTCCTCCTCCGTCTCCCCCCCCCCCCTCCTCCTCCTCCCCTCCCCCCCCTCCTCCCCCCCTGTCTCCCCCCCTCTCCTTGACTAAGCAGGGCAAACTCACTCCACAGCCAAGCACCACTTATGACTCATCCTGCCAGGGGGCTTTCAGACCCGGTCACAGAGAGAGACAGAAGCTACACTGTAATCACAGTAGTTGTTACCCCCCCCCTCCCTCCCTCCTGCTCCGTCAGTCTGAGTGGTATCTGGGCTCCATCGTACGGTTAGGGCCTCGGGGGGGGCCTGAGGAAGGCTGCCTGGTGGGGGTAGGGCCTGACGGTATCCTGACCCTGGAACAGTGAGAACAAGTTTCTCTCAGTGTTTACATCCTGGAGCTGGTCGTCGCTCTCACACATACGAGAGCGACGACCATAGTGTCTGTCCAAGGAAGGCCAGAATGTGCTTTACAGTAAAGCAGAGTGTTCAGTACTGTGAGTCTGTAGCCGGATGTTACTGGAACACAAAGTTGATGGTATTCATGTGTAGGCTGTAGGCAGTGTCTTCACAGTTTCCTGAGCCTGCTCTTATGGTGGATTCCTTCATGGGCCCTTACCTTCCTACTGAGTAATGAGACTTGAGTTGGAAGAATCCTGTGAAAATACCATAATACTCAACACAATGGAGGGTGAATTATATGGATCTGCGCTGTGGGGCCAGCTTAGACTGAGCACGTTATGAAAAAAGAGAGGGAGAGGTAGAGAGAGGGAGGGGGAGGGAGAGAGAGGGAGGGGGAGGGAGGGGGAGGGAGAGAGAGAGAGGGAGACAGAGAGGTAGAGAGAGGGAGGGGAGGGAGAGAGACAGAGAGAGGGAGGGGGAGGTAGAGAGAGGGAGGGGAGGGAGAGAGACATAGAGATAAGCAAGGAGTGAGAAAAAAATACACTAGAATGAGGGATAAACTGAAGAGAGACAGAATAAGAGGTAGAGAAAGGGAAAGGGAGGGAGAGAGGGAGAGAGAGGGAGACAGGAGAGAGGGAGACAGAGAGGGAGAGAGAGAGAGAGGGAGACAGAGAGGGAGAGAGAGAAAGGAGTGAGTAAGAAAGACTAAGACTAAAAGATGAAGTGAGGGCCCGTGCATGACAGGTGCAGAATAACAAAAATAGGAAGAATGAAAGAGTTAACGAGACAGAGAGACAGACAGGTACAGACAGAAAGAGAGGGAATGTGTCCCAGTATGCTGACAGCAGGGAGAGCGGGGGGGGGGGGGGGGGGGGCTCTGAAAGAAGGACATCGCACCGTGGAACCTTTTTGTCGTCGTCACGAGGAACAATAGCTCCTCTCTGCCTGCCGGCACATATTGTGGTCCACAACAATAGCAGTTAGCATCAAAAGCCCAGAGACCCCCCCCACAACACGCTCAACTCCCCCCACTCCCTCCTTCCTCATCCCCGTCTCAGCCTCTCTTTCTTCTCTCTCTCTTTCACTCTAAGCCACTGGGAGTCTATGTGAAGGCTCTCTACACTGTAATGCCATCTGTAAAAAAATAAGGAAATTATATTGAATGGAAGCATGAATAGTCCTTCAGCCAACCCTGGTGGGAGAGCTCGTTCTTTAACGCAGGTGATGGAGAGCTCGGTCTATAAGGCAGGTGATGGAGAGCTCGGTCTATAAGGCAGGTGATGGAGAGCTCGGTCTATAAGGCAGGTGATGGAGAGCTCGGTCTATAAGGCAGGTGATGGAGAGCTCGGTCTATAAGGCAGGTGATGGAGAGCTCGGTCTATAAGGTAGGTGATGGAGAGCTCGGTCTTTAAGGCAGGTGATGGAGAGCTTGGTCTATAAGGCAGGTGTGACCAGCACATCTGCAGAGTCACGAGGCAGCGACGGCTCGTCGGTAAACTCTACGCCGCCGCCACTGTCAGCCAGCAGCGGCCCAAACAGTGGAGGGGGGCCATGTTGTGTCAAATCTCAGTTTCTGTAGGACAGGGGCCGTCAGCTAGCGGTCTACGTCAGCGCTGGCTCAGATGCTGGGGTAGGAAACAGAAACACTCCTGGAGTGAAAGCTGGATGTCCAATGCCATGGTAGACACAGAGCTGGCGACGGCAGCACCATGCTAATGCTAATGTGGCGTTTGGAACTGGTAAGTGGGGCTCACCTGGGATGATGGGAGTTGGGGGGGGGGGGAGGGCAGTCAGGATGGCCTTACTGGGCTTTACACTATGACAAATAATGACAAACACCTCTCTTACTCTCCCTGTAATATGATCTCCCCTTAACCCGCTAACACCTAATCAATGTACATGACATCGCAGGGGAATATGAGATCAATCGGCTCATGTCTGTCGTGCTCCGTGATGTCATTTGCCTCGATGGGGAACAGATCAGTGCTGACAGCGGACTGGTTCGTGTGCAGCCAGGAGAGCTAACAAACGCCTGCTAAATCCGCAGTGATGCTAAACAGCACCTCACAGTACACCCAAAGCTCTTCACAGATGCCTCTCACACACACACACTCACACACACACACACACACTCACACACACTCACACACGGCGGTGGAGCTGCCATGCAACGAGCTGGCCTGCCCGTCAGGAGCAACTTGGGGTTCAGTGTCTCGCTCAAGGACCCTGACACATGGCCTGAGGAGTCTGGGATCAAGGACCCTGACACATGGCCTGAGGAGTCTGGGATCAAGGACCCTGACACATGGCCTGAGGAGTCTGGGGATCAAGGACCCTGACACATGGCCTGAGGAGTCTGGGATCAAGGACCCTGACACATGGCCTGAGGAGTCTGGGATCAAGGAACCTGACACATGGCCCCCTGAGGAGTCTGGGATCAAGGACCCTGACACATGGCCTGAGGAGTCTGGGATCAAGGACCCTGACACATGGCCTGAGGAGTCTGGGATCAAGGACCCTGACACATGGCCTGAGGAGTCTGGGATCAAGGACCCTGACACATGGCCTGAGGAGTCTGGGATCAAGGACCCTGACACATGGCCTGAGGAGTCTGGGATCAAGGACCCTGACACATGGCCTGAGGAGTCTGGGATCAAGGACCCTGACACATGGCCTGAGGAGTCTGGGATCAAGGACCCTGACACATGGCCTGAGGAGTCTGGGATCAAGGACCCTGACACATGGCCTGAGGAGTCTTGGGATCAAGGACCCTGACACATGCCTGAGGAGTCTGGGATCAAGGACCCCTGACACATGGCCTGAGGGGAGTCTGGGATCAAGGACCCTGACACATGGCCTGAG